>NC_056750.1:234734814-234762314 GCF_019279795.1 Protopterus annectens
GAGTATATGTGTAAAATTAATATCCATATCTAAAACAAGAAAAAATCTATGGTCTTTGAACAAGGTGGATTCAAAAATAATGAGAAACGTATTGTTCAGATAGTAGATAAAGCACATAAAGAGGAAGCTATGGAAATATACCAGAAAAAACAGAAGTAATTAGACAGTCAGAACAAAGATTCAAAAAGATGAAAAATTGTTTTATGAAAATTAAGGACAATCAGATATACAGATATATAAAATGGCAAAGAAAAGCAAACTGAGAAAGTGATGTTGAAAAAATGAATTTCTGTTGTTCAGATTGATCCCAGTCATTTTGTAGCATAGAGTTCTGAAATAACTGAAAGTTTTAAAGTTATACACGGTGATAGGACCTAATATGAATCAGATAACAAATGACAGTAGTACTAAGAAGTCATATGGGGGTGAGGTTCCTGGTGATCAGAAGAGGGCAGATGAAATTTATTTTGAAGAAAGTAGGAGGAAGCCACTCTCTGGCATAGAGGGATAAAGCCCAGACTACGACCTAGGTGACATGAATCCATATGGTGGATCAGGTATTTGATGGGGCTGACAGTGGAGTAGAGGAATTGTCTCTCATCAGGGGGGTGTACTAGGATGGAATGCAGGCAAGACAAAGCTATGTGGAGAATGGACTGCAAGAGCTTTGACCATGTCAGAATTGTGCACATAGCCGGAATTAGGCACCCATGATACCCCCCTGCTACAGAGGGGCCCCAATCATCCATGACTGTGTGGATCATGACGTGGTTATATGAATGCTCATCTCAGACACATAACAGAAATGCCTCCATAGCCTATGCTCTAAATGAGGCTGGCCTCTAAAAGGAAGTGGGACAATAAAGACAGCCCCCATAGTCTGAGGGGGAGCAACTAAACTCTTAAGCTGTTGGGATGAAGGCATGTCTTCTCAGAAGCAGGTGAATTTCCAGGCATAGGCAGGAGCCCAGTCTCCTTCATGGCTGTCTAGATGACAGTCCCACCCCAGTTTGCTCTCACTTATTGTGGATTGAGGCCCCGTCATATCAAAAGAATGAATTCAAGAGCCATTGGATGAGGGTTTAATAACTGAAAGACACAGAGGGGAAAAGCATACACAAATTCTGCAAGCCCCAATCCCAAACCATTGCAGCTCAGAATAGATAAAATTATCTTAATATACACTGGTTCCATGTCAGAATTAGCTGCTTGCCTTGCACCCAGAAAGTGCCAGAATAGGCAGTGACTTCCCTACAACCCCTAAATGGATAAAGCAGGTAAACAATGAATGAATAGTGAAATTCAATGCATACAGCTATTAACTCATGCCATTCACATTATTTATGAATCAGAACATGAAATCAAGACTGGACCTACAGAAATATGATGGCATGATGTGCAAAGAAAAATATAGAAAACGCAATTTCAGACTATGACTGAAAGGCCAAACATACATTTTATATGGGATAGTAACTTTTAGCATGTGACATCAGGAATAATAAATGGAAACTAGACCATACTGTCAGGCTTCTCATATGTACAGTTGAAGAGAGAGGTACATGTAGGTGGTACACATATCAGAATAAATGTGCCTCACCTGTCAAGTGGTTTAATATTATCAGTATGATGGCTGAGTTTTAATGATGCCCAAAGATACATTGATGACCACAGCCATATCCAAAAGGGATGACCAAATATAAACCCAAAAGGGTAGATGATCCAGTCTGTACCCCAAGAAAAATGAATGATTAGTGCGATGGTTGGGGAACAAATACTATTGTTGCTACCAAATATGTCAAAAACAGAGGCACAGGCCTTAAATCCTGTCTCACTGCTACCAAATAATGTGATGTACAGATGGAGTTTGAATTCCACCACAACCACTGAATACATCAGAAACAGGGGGTCGGGCCTTAAGTCTCACACTGCAGTCAGCAAGTAATGTCAGATGGTGTTTGAATCTCACCATTGCCACAAAACATTGTGGAGGCTGTGGGTTACAGTGCTTTAATCTGTACCACTGGCACCTGTTATGCATGCAGAGGGGAGACGGGCCTCAACAGCCTATGGCTAACACACACTAGTGCCATGGTCTATGATCAACACCTCCCATGCCCAGATAGGCTTCACACTGCCTGCTACAGAACAGGATTATAATCATTTACTCCCCAGGATTTCACTCACTTGAGCCCAGTGCATGCTAGTACAGTCTTACCAACAGTAACTGAGACTTTAACTATTTTCTAATACATATATTCCCACAAAGCTTCACAGGAAGGGCTACAAGTGACATAGCATACATGTTGTCATCAATACATATTACCACCAGTCAGATTACTAATTTGATACCAAGATCTCAGCTACTGAAGACAACCAAAATCAAATTATAATAGCTGATGGACAAACAGTATCCCTTCCAAAAGAGCAGATACTAACACTCACACCAGTGCTGTGAGGCTACCCTTCGTTAATCAAATAAGACATCAGCCAAAAGATGTATGAATTAATTAATTATGTAGACAGTCAGTATTGCAGTTATACAGGGAATGTAAAATAAAATGTTTCATACAGATTGACTAATAATATCTGCAGTGTGGGACTTAAGGCCCAACCTCCTGTTGCTTACTGTAACTGACTGAAACCACAGGCTGAAAAATAAATTCCATCAAGTATATGATACAGATATTCTTGGTTTCTCCACAAATCAGAAATTCCTGAAACCCACATTACACTCCCAGGCAAACAGAATGAAAAAGACAATAGTAGCTATGGTTTAATATACTCCAGCCACAGTATGATGACGGCCTTGGGTTCAAGTCCCAAATACAAATTGATATTATCCTTTCACTTGTATGATTCTAGCACCACTTAAACTGGGACTTCCTCTGTATTGTGTGTGTGTGTGTGTGTGTGTGTGTGTGTGTGTGTGTGTGTGTGTGTGTGTGTGTGTGTGTGTGTGTGTGTAATTTGACCTTAATCACCATATTGAGAGTTTCCTAACTGAAAGATTAAGGCTCGCAAGGGAAAATTCAATACCTATCTGTGTAGACTAGAGGCTCCTGTTGGTCCAGTGGCTGTGACACCAGCATAGTATGCTGGAGGCTTTGGTTTCAAGTCCCATGTAAGAGCTAACATCATCATTTCACTTCTATGATTCTAACAATGCCTAAGCAGAGGGCTGTGTGTATGTGATCTGACACTCCACCTTGGTTAGAGATTATTTCCAAATCCAAATATCAGTCCCATACAAAATAAGAAAACAACATCTATGGTTCAGGACAGTCCATGGAGGTTAGACAGATTTCAGACACAAAAATAATGTCTTTCATTTTAATATATGCTGCTAGAGTGCACAGATAATTACAGTCCATGAATTCAGTTTAGCATAGCGACAGTAAACTATTCCATATTATAAACATAAAAGACTCATAAATTTGTTATAAATTCTTTACACAACAATTTACATTTTTAAGTCCAAGAAAATATATGTGTCTAACAACCAGTTGTTGTTGTTTATCTTTCGGCTTTTTCCCGGTAAGGGGTCACCACAGCGGAATTCCAGTCTGCTAATGATTGGCAGTAGATTTTTACGAAACACTGAGGTGCCAGCTCAATGCCCAACCTTCAACGAAGGCATGCCCATTTACGTACGCATGTCTTTTGAATGCTACCCAACCACGGGGAGGACATGCAGACTCCACACAGAAGGCACTCCCAAACCCTGCTGAGAATCGAACGGGAGAACCTCTTGCTGTGAGGCAGCAATGCTACCGCTGTAACAACAAGTACTAGGTCTGAATATGAATGGGTGACCTTTTATATTTCCACTCACTGAAGATGTAATATTTGAACCAGCAAAACCTTAAACAGAAAGCTTAGACTCAGAGGTGACTTTGATTTTGGGCCTACCAAGGTATGAGATTCAAGCACAGTAGTTTCCCAGAGAAGCTACTGAGACTGCATGAGGAGAGCTGCCCAGAGACTGAGCAGAAGGGCAGAAGCATTTCATGAAATGCAAAATGAAAAATGTAATACCTAAACTCAACCATTAGTATAGCATTAATAATTAATAATAATCCTTACGGTACACTAATATCAACGTATATGACCTATGCAGTAAAAAATTATCATCAACAACAAAACACTTCTGAACATATGCTGTTGTAGTAAGCAAAGGTTAACATTTAAAATATTATATGGCTTCCTCAGTAGTGTAGCTAGGTTTGGAGGAAATGCAGGATATATAAATGTTATTATTCATGCAGAAAACAGTTGAGTACAACTTGTTGTAATATTTGCACTATAGTAAAGTGGTGCAGCAGTAGTGTTGTTGCCTCACAGCAAGAGGTTCTCCTGTTCAATTCTTGGCTGGAGCGCCTTCTGTGTGGAGTCTGCATGTCCTCCCCGTGGTCGAGTTAATTTAAAGACATGCAGGTAGGTACGAGCATGAATGGATGTGTGTTCTTTGAAGTTTGGGCATCGGGCTGACAACTCGGCACCGTAAAAATCCACTACCGGGGAAAAGCTGAAAGACATTACTAGTAAAGTTGTAGTTCAGTCTTTCTCCTGGCAAGTGGGTGTTAGGCATAGGTGCGTACAAGTAGTGTATGTGGGCAGAGGGGCAGAATAGGAATCTTGATGAGGACGCAGTAAAGAAGATCAGTTAAGGACAATGGTAAGCGCCTAAATCATTAAGGCCATCAAAGGGGGAAGAAGGCAGAGTAGAAATCTTATTGGCAACTCTTGACACAAGAGGACAGGCGTTGGCTGAAACAGTGGAAGGTGGCAGGAAATATGCACATGGTGCATGGTAGCAGGAGCAACTTAACTGGGGAGACAGTACAACAAACTGAGGGTAGGACCAGGAAGGCGTTGCTCAAGTACTGGAAATAAGAAGTATTCTCAGAAATGTCAATTTTGCTGGGTACTTGGTATATTCTATAGACTGCAAATGGGATCCTTACAAGGGTGAAATAATTATTATGAATGTGGGGATTTAATAAAATTCCAAGATTGTTGTATCTTAGAATTTTCTCCTACTTTGAGGTACAACAGCCTTACAGTTGGTGTATATAGTTATCATGGGTGTGGGAGGCATTTCTCTCCGTGTCAAAGGGTAGAGGGGTGAAGTCCTCCTGCGGTAACTCTATTTTTAAAACAGTGTGCTTTGTATTCATTGTTTTTAAAACACATTTATTGAATTATCACTTGTTTCACAGGCAAACTTACGTTTATATAAAAGTAATCAAACAATATTAGCAGGTTCACATTTACAAACATTATACATTCTTAGATATCTGATAATCTAGGCAACATTACTTAAATTAAGCAATTTCTGCCTTTTCTTAAACTTCATTCCTCCTCCAAAAATATTTCTCTGCATGTATCATTCCCACAATTTCCATTTTTTTCTATTTAATTTACTCTTACCCTTTACTAAAGATCCTACTTCCTGTTCTTTTTTCTCTGTTACAATATTCACTACCTCCATTATAGTTGGTTTGGATTTTGATTTCCATTTTCTAGTAGTTGCTTTCTTGGCAGCCACCAGAATTAAACTTAACAAGGCCTTACTATGTCTAGTCAATTCAGATCATGTAGCCCAACTCAAAAATAATTTTGTTTAGTTACACTCAATTGCTCTCCTAGCATTCCCAACGGAGTACTCTGTTGGGAAATTTTAAAGTCTGCCAAGTCATAACACTCTCCAGACATGTTTCCAGTTAACTGTTTCTTTCTCATCACACATCCAACATTTGCATCTACCTGAGGAAAAATTCTTTGGAGTCTGCTTTGGGTATAAAAGTATTTATGCAAACATTTCTAGGCAAAACTCATAAATCTACTAGAATTTGTTGCATATGTGGGAGCCATACGTATGTCCTCCTATGTGGAGAATGGACTGCAAGAGCTTTGACCATGTCAGAAATGTGCACATAGCGGGAATTAGGCACCCATGATACCCCCCTGCTACAGAGGGGCCCCAATCATCCATGACTGTGTGGATCATGACATGGTTATATGGACATGGCTATATGAATGCTCATCTCAGACACATAACAGAAATGAGCTGCATATCTAACGTCTCATCCCAATCTTTTCTGATCTCCTCTGATTGATTCCTATAGTTATCATACAATATTTTTTATGATGTACTAATCATCCCTTTTAACAGCAGCTTCTGTTCTAGATTCAGTTAAAAACCCAACAAGTGCAGGTCTTTCATTTAGGATTTCTCTATCCTTTTCTGTTTGTCTATACTCTGATATAAATCCCTGATAGGGAAGGCAATCAATAGAGTGCAATCCAAATGTCTTCTTGGCCTGTTCCCATTCTGTTACTGTTCATTCTCTAATTATTTGTTCCCAATACTTTGGTTCCTTTGCCAGCTTCCTCCAGTAAATTCCAGCCCCTCTTGTCTATTCTCTGTACCCTAGTTTTGTTTTCAGTGTTATGGCATTGACACACATAAAAATGGGGATAGAGTACAACATCTACCTACTTTGTGAATGACATTTAAGAGTGAAGCAACAATGGGAGACAGAAAGATTTCTCTTGTGATAGGTCAGAGGAAACTGTCAAGCTACACAGACAGGTAGCACTAGCAGTTAATTTTCAGGGCATAAAGTTACAAAATGCTTTACCTGGGATATAATAAACCAGAAGTGAAACAGAAACTGGTGAGAGTACAGCTCAAATGATCAGGAAAATACAGAGTGTCCGTGAGAGCCTGATGAAGCAAGAACCAAGGACTGAAAGCCAAGGCCATAAGGATGATTGAGTTCATCTTCAGGCAAATTTATTCACTGTATAAGGGAAGCATTCCTGGAGGAAAGAAAATATTCTCCTGTTCTATAACTCATTGGACAGATCACAGATGGATTAGACCTAGCAGCTCTGGAAACCATAAAGGGAGAAAGATATTGCATCACTGGAGAAAGTGCAGAGAAAGGAAACTATTGTGATGAGGATAACACAGGAAGGAACTATGGAAAATAGGTAGTGGAAAGTAGGACTTTTCTCAGTGGGAATCAAAAGGGATTGAAAAATATGATCTAGTTCATAACATCACAAAAAGGGACAGCAAGAAAAGTGAACTCAAAAAGAAGGTGCTAAAGGGGTAACCGAATGCAAATGCAAATAAAATGTGTTTGAACATAAACTTAAGAAAGTGTTACATCACTAAGACGTGGAATAGGCTGGCAAAGTGTGAAATGAAAGGATAAGGCTGTTAAGAGAAAACTCAGTACCTATCTGTCAAGAGGCAATTGTTGGTCCAGTGGCTGTGAAACCAGTACACCAGGTGATTTTGGGTTTAAGACCCAAACAAAAGTAATGGATTACTTTATTATGGTATGGGGATGTATATGGAGAGATCAGTAGTTGTGGGATGGATGCACCCATTGGTCAGACTAGATAGACCTTCTCCTTATTCTGGATGATGCACGTCTGAATGATCTGCTTCAGTCATTCCATTTGATGGTAAAATTACAAGACAATTTTTTTTTTGAAAATTGTTACTCCTTCCACAGTCATTCTGGTGAGCAGACCTCAAGTTGTGGTGCTAAGTAAGTGACTTTTGAAGTCCACCTTAAATCATGTGCTGGAAAGAATGCCCCATAAATTTTGATTTCTTTGCTCTATGAATATAGACAAATCAAAAAATAATGGATGGGACAAAGGCCCAAAATCAGATTTTTTAAATATTACTCAATTCACTTAAAATGTTAGTAGAACAACAAGTTTTGCATCAACGTGCGCTTTCTGAACAAAAAGGTGTGTGAATGACTGGCATTCCTACTGACTGCAGTCCTTGGTGATTTAGGAAGAAATCAAACATTTTATGGAGGCCAAGGCAAAAATATGAGACAAAATCAGGGACGTTTGAAGGGTATGTGCCCAGTCATTGAAACTTCCACTTGAAAATCACTCACTGCAAACTGGGAAGCACAATATTGACAACCAGGACCAAAATGGCCTTACTATCATCTCCTCAGTGTCCCCAACACCACCATTTGTCTTTCTCTGTCTCTCTCCCAGGTCCTCCAGTAAACTGCGAACATTCAACCACAAATGTATAAGACAGTCATCATAAGATTGCAAATGGACATTTCCACAATGAAAATGTTTTATACTGGATTCAAGCTCCCCCTTGTATCCATCCATACATACACTGCATGCTATTATAATTACCTCCATGCTCACTGTTACTAGTTAAGAAAGCAAATAACTTTTTTAATCAAGTATTTGCTTTTTCCATTTTCATTGGTGACATTGGAGTAGAAATGTAGCACTTTCTAAGCAAAGTGTTGAGAACTAAGTGATTCCAGTCAGCACTTGCATACTCAACATAAAAGGACTCCTCTTCCCCAGCACCTCAAACCCTAAATGAGTGCATATATTATGAGGCACACACCAGAATACAAAACTAAAAAGATTTGGTTTATTTTTGAATCTCCTTAGGTAGGCCATCATCTGAAAAGACTGAAACCATGATATCTAAGATATATCCCTTACTAAAGATCAGGACAAGCACATTCATACAGCTACCATCTCCATATATGCTGTCTCCAGGTGAAATATAAACAACATTAAATGCCTCTGACATTGCATTTAACTAGATGATACAATCTGCAGCGAGTTCTGTAGGCAGTAATTTATGTCAAGCCTCCACAAGTAGAAATCTGTAGCCCTTGATAGTGGCCCATTTCCTAGCGTAACCACCATTATCAAACACCAACCCCCCATCTTCAAAGAATATTGCTGATCCCCTTTGATATGAAGTTGATATGAAGTGCCTTTAAGATGTTTAATACAGCCTGAACAGTTTCTGTTCCCTAACTTGATTTCATTTTATTTACTGCTAAGTGTATAGTCTGATATAATTACCTATTTTCTAGTTTACAGATGGACAAGCTTTAATCACACCTCTCAACCTCTTAGTGCAAGAAATCTGGACAAAGCCAAAAATTATGGGGGGAACAAAGGGACAAAAATAGGGACAAATTTTAAATATTGCTCTTACAAACTTAGAAAGGTGCCAGACTATCTAGTTTTATGTTAGCATACATTTTTGTGAAGTATATGAACTCTGTAAATGAAATGTTTGCCACTATTTTGTGACTCCAATTTCCACTGATTTGCCAGAAAACCTCAAATTTTATGAGGAACAGTCCAAAAATATGAGTCATAAATCTTGACAGTTGAGAGGTATGCTTTTAAAATGTTTGCAAATAACCTGCAGTTTTAAAAGTAACAACCTGCATTTCCTGGTTTCCGTTTTTCTCTCTGCAATGTAACAGCTTATTGCATTAGATGAATGTTTTTCTGCATATATTTGGAAAGGTGGGTTATGTTAAAAGGACTATTTCCTGTCCTTTATCAGCTCTCCTACTCCACCCCCCTTTTGTAGATATAAATAATCATTTCCTAGACTTTGTCCTAATAAAATATGTTTTGTAAAATAAGAGACAATAGTAAGTTCTAGACCGTTTGATAATGCTTTTCTTTTTTGCTTATTGTATTCTCAGTCTTTCTGCCCCTGATTCTAATGGTGCTATTATGTTACTCACAAATCTTAGTGCCCTAACCCCCCCTGAGCTTGACAAATAATGTGCTCCTGCTGTAAAAAAAAAAAAAAAAAATCACATTTATATATAATGCACGTTTCTCTCTTTAATATTTTTAGACTTTCTTTTTCCATATCTAGTGGGATTTAATATATGCAAACTGCATCTTCCTTTAATCAAATCTCCAGCAAGGCGAACTGCAATACTTGACTATAAATCTTTCATATGGAGCTGGCATTGTTGCCACAGACACTGCGTCTCAAGAATATGAGAAAATATTGTGGAATATAACTGGTTGCTATGCCAACTGCAGACGTCAATGCTTCCTTCTGTCAGCAGATTTTTTTTTTAGTTCAGCATTATCCACACAATTTTCTGCCTGTCTGTATTACAACAGTGATAACAACAAGCTGAACCAGCTACTGACAGACAAAGCAGTTCCTGGAAAAAAAATGGAGGACAGGCAAGGGAGGTTAGAAAACAAATAATTATACTTTTTATGACACTCTAGTCTTTTTTGTTTTGATTTGTTTTTGTTTAGCAATCAGTGATTGATTAAAAGACACATCATATAATCCTTTCATCCTGAATGAACTTTAAAATGCATCAAATGAGTGATGGAAGTGAAACTAACTAAACAATCTGGCACTCATCAAGTGTAAGAATAGTTGCAAAAAAAAAATAATAATAATTAAAAAAATAAATAAAAGCTGCATGCCTGCCACAACTTATAACACACATAAAGCACTGACCTGCTTGATTCCTGACCACAAAATCAGCATCTGCATTAATTTCCATACCAAATGACAGCACTGTACTACTGACCAGTCAGATCTGCCAGTTGAGTGCAATTGGAGCAGCTGTCCCCTTCACATCACCCAAGCTACACCACCAATGAAGAACAACCACTTTGCTGTCTGAGCAGAAAACTAAGGCAGAAACCAGATTTTCTGCTATAGATAAATAATGCCTAGCTATTGAGTGGGCCTTGAGATCCTTATATTATTATTTACTGGGTAGGGTATTTTACCTGTCTACAGATTATGTCCATTGCAGTGTCTATATCAGCATAAAGAGGCCAATATTAAGCTCTGCAAGTGGACCCTGGTGTTACAGCTGTTCCGCTTCTGCATCCATCAGCATTCCAGTGTTCATCACCACAATGTGGATGGTTGGCTGAGAGCTCACAGACTTTCCAATGGAGCTTGAAGTTGATTGGTTCAAGCTGGATGGGACATTTGTAACATATCATGGTGATTTCACTAGTACAGTTCCTAGGAAAGATATAAGACAGGCACCATTTAAGGCTTTTTGAGAGACAGTCTTATGAAATAAAGTGGATGTAATCACTATTTGGCTGGGCAGTAGAGCATTTTGTGTGAGCAAAAACACAGGTAGTGAGGAAATTGGGACTGTTCCCTTTTATAAATCTTAACTCCATGGAAGTGTACTTTCATTTCAGTAGCTGTCACCCAGTCTCGCAAAGAAAGAGTTTAGTTAAAGGTTAGTTTGTCAGACTTGCCAGAATGATTTCAGAGAAACAAAGCTAGTTAGAAGAAAAGAGGAAACTGGAGTGTATGTTTATGGATAGCAGCTGTCCTGAGACCTTGATAAAATGCATTAGTGATGAGGTCACAGACGAATGGGGTGACAAATACAAACCCGTATTAGAGACATGTTTTGAAATTATTACTCAGAATGACAGTCTCACTACCCCACTTGTGGAGCCCTTTGGTAACTCTATTTCCTCTACTCCTTTTAGTAGGGCTTTAATACTTCAATACAACTCAGTATCCCAATCAGTCAAAAATTATTGTTAGAAAGAACTGTAATATTTGAAAGACATCTGATTCGGTTGTGGAGACTGTGGGGCAGAAACCATTCTTTGTGCATAAGAGAGCCAAGAATGTTAAGAACCTTGTTGAGAGGGTTCCCAGCATGGTCAAGGTGGGGATTCAAAGAAGGGTACTAGGAAATGTAGAGCTTGCAATCAGTGCAAATTTATTTAAGAGTGTGACAGCTTGATATTAAAAACAGCTGTGAGACATGGGTTTTACAAAATAATGGCAATTGTAACACCAAGAGTTTGATTTACTTTGCCAAGTGTTTGAAATGAGTAGCTTTTTATGTGGGGCAAATGGACCGCTGCTTCAGAATGTGCATTTACGAACACAATTATGATATTTTGACAGCAAATCCAAATAATGCCCTTTATAGAAACTTTACTGAATATGACAATTTTAGGCAGTTTTTATTTTCAGTTTTGGAAAAGGTGGACCAAAACCCACAAGATGGACCATGGGAAACTGCTATCAAATATAAAGAGTTACTGTGGCAGCTTAGGCTGAATGCCACCGGTAAACCAGGTATAAATGACCATGTTTCAATTGTTCCCATTCTCAAGTTGAGGGCAGCTAAGTTCTAACAATAGTTTTAGTAATTTTTTGTACAAAAATTATTTTTATTTTCTTGTTTTCATTAGTTTCATTCTATGTTGGGTTTCAACAACCAACATGATCAGTTTCATACTGTGTCACCAAATAGATTGGGTTAACTTTATTAACTGGAATCCTGATTGGTGCCTTACTAATTACTTTATTAATCGGGAAAGCTAATTGGTTCCTTACTAATTTCAGATCAACAGTGGGTTGTACTTTGTTATATATATCTTGTAGATATTTGTTCTGATGAAGTCCTGTTCTTTTGAAGGATGAAAGCGTACACTAAACTTTTTTTGTTTGATTTTAAACTTTTCATGTACTATTTTTTTACTTTTTAAGCATTCATTAAATTTTGGGAGCAAAGGATAATTTGTTGTCTGCTATTAACACCAGTGGGACCATTCACAGCAGAATATTTTGCGGTTCTGATCTTTGAAGACCAGTTATCTTCCTGATGCTGAATCTTTTGTTTTATTTTCACTCAGTTTCTAATCAGTGTTTATCCCTCACTTGTTATGTCATTGATTTTATGACTGCTTGTGTGATCATTGTTTCAAGGAGCTTTTCTCCTTAGTCCTGTACTGAAAATGGGCTCTGCACATGGACTCCCGTGTTATTATCAAGCACTAATACATACATATATTTTGTGTTTCTGTATATTTTTGTTTGTTTCAAGTCTCAACATTTTATTGTGGATATGCTGCTGACCTTCATCTTGAAAAAAAACAACTGTTCTCAGTGGGATACTTTTTTGTTAAATATAGTCTAACTAGCTGATTCATGCATGCATACCTGCACAGAGGTACAATAATTATGTAACAATTTAACAGTAACAATGTGACAATGAAATCATCTTGTGTGATATATTGCACCATCCTGTGAACAAATCCCAGTACTGTCTTTTGTTTTTTTCTGAGTCGTCTCCCCATCGCTCTCCAAGACCTTCTATCCCATCACTTTTGGCCTGTTTACAACCTGTCATTACCCATGTTCTCAGCCATAATCAAATGGATAAAGACTGGGGACTGTGTCACCATATGGTGGAATGTGGGGATTTTGTCCTTAACTTTTTGAACTCTCCTTGACAGTTGTTGGTTACACTTCTAAAATTAAGTATGCAATGCTTGACTGGTTGTGTGTGTGTATGTGTGTGCTTCAGTACATTTAGCACTTCCCAGCTACAGCACAGAGCTTTGTTTATAAGCCATATATGACCTCTGCTTTCCCTTGCTGGATCAGCAACACCATCTCCACTTTTTCAGGAGGCAGAATCATAGAAGGACAAGGCCACCCAGGATTGGGAATCTAGTACTGGCCATTCAGTCCCACCAATATGGCCCGATCTTTTAAGTAACTTGCTCCACTAATCAAATTTGGGTCTCTAAGGTTGAAGTAAGGGGCCATATCCTTCTGAAAGTCAAAGCCTCCCAGTTCTGGTTTTAATCAAAAGCAATATGTTTGCATTTGTTATTTCTGTTCAAATTCATTTAAAGCTGCAGTTCCTCAACAGAGTGGTATTTTGGGTTGCCACCTTTTCAGATGTCCAAAGTGGGGCATTTTTGATGGAAACACAATTTTGCAGGACAAACCATAACTGCAACCAGTGTAAAGGACTGGACTTCACTTTGTTTCCAAAGTAAAAGATCACATTTATATAATTTGAGTTGTTTATGGTGCTCCATATCATATTAAGGTATCTGAGATGTAAAGTATTTTACCCAACTGTTTACCCAGCTATTAATGGAAATGTAAGAATTTTGTGTCCTAAAATCTCAGGACAGTTGCCATTTTTTTATTTTTTATTTTATTATTTATGTATTTATTATTATTATTATTATTATTTTTTTTTTTTTTGCAGAATTTGACTGCCTCATTACGGACTGTTCTTCATAAAGAGGGATGTGATATAGTGGTATTCATTGGTATAGCTGTTTGCATGTCATTGTGCCTTGTCTGTCATTTCAGAAGGGACAAAACTACAACTGGCAGATTTAAGGTATTTTTGGAAACTGGCAGTTAATTAAAATAATCAGTATATTATAGTAAAAAAAATTAACTTTAAGTGTAACAGAGAAAATTAATTTTATGATACACTGTCACTTAATGACGGAATACAAAATGTCGTGCTTTGCCCCTTTTGTTATTTGTATATATTTGCTTTTGTATCATTGAGGTTTGCTATATCTCAAGCTAGCAACACGGAAATATGTACAGTGTACTATCATAAAAATTACTACAAGAAACAAGTAGTGATGTCATGAGATCTGGCATGAAAACAGATTGTATTAATTCAATATTTTTATATTCATGAAGAACAGTGTCTTCATTAATACTGCACACTTCCTTTCAAAGATTTTTGTGATTATTCTAATGACTACATAATAGCAGATATGACTAAACACAGAAATGTCAAAGCAGCATATAATTAACTCTGTCTGTAATAAAGAGTCTGCTTAAAAAGTGAATGCTAATATCTGTGCATTTAAAAGAAGTGGTTTAAGTCCTATATGTATCTCAGGCAATACAGAATCATTTGTTGGGTAACTACAATAGTAAAAGTTTGTGAAAAGGCTATAAAATAGCTGCAAATGTGGTTCAAAAGAACAATTCATGGTCTGCATATTATGTGACTAACTAGCATACATTCATGTATGTATTAAAACTTTGAAGATACCCTGTTATGCTGTAGTGATTGTTTTCCAAGTACACAGCCAGTGCTGGTCTGAACATTCTTTGGGTTTTGTCTGTTTCACTGTTTCTCTGTTCACTAGTTTCCTTTTTCCTTTTTTTTTCTGGCATTTTGCTAATTGTAGGTATTTATATGAAATATTAGTATTAAAGCTTTATGAGAAGGCCTTGGTAACTTAAAGATAACATGTCAATCCTTACTTTTAATTATAATACTCTTTCCTTACTCCATGTAGTCATACACTATATGGCCACACCATACAAAGGCTCACATCCTCAAACATACAAAGCTTCATTATGTAAACACACCACAAACATACATTAAATTACACATCACACAAAGACTTTATCCCATTTCCATAGCCTCTCAGTCTGTTCAGCTCACTTTTTCCACTCAACAAAGTACACCACAAAATATGTACATTTTAAATAACATCTTCAACCACTATCAGGGAACAAGTAATGTTTTAACAATTTTCTTTCTGATCCAAATAACAAAACACTCCCAAATCACTAAATGGAGGTTACCACTATTATCACCCTAGCATTTGGCCCCTCTTGTTCCACATATTTAGTCCTGTACTAGGCACATCATTCCTGGTCTTCTGTCTAACACCAACCGATTAATTCACCCTTACAATCACCTCTGGAACAATAATAACATTATAATGCCCTCATATAAACATTGAAAATCTTTGCAACAGAGTAATGCTGGCAAAGACACTGCATTACAAACCAGATGCACTTATGCTAACCAAAACATAGCTAACACCAAAACTAACTGACAACAAAGCCAACTTCCCAATACACAACATCTCCAGAATAGCAATACTCTATAAGGATGTACAAAAGAATAGCTATGACCCCATTAAGTCACCCTCCCCTGCTTGCTACCACATTGGCTGGGTTAATTTTTTTCCTAGGTTATTTGTGACCAAATACCTGCCAACCACCAAGCCTCCCCTCAGTTAGACATACCCATTCATTCCCCTTGTCTGACAATTTCATTCAGACATGAGGAGACAGCAGTCCAAGGAGGACCATCATTCAAGCAACCATAAAGGTGCTTTGTGCTCTCACTGGCATCCTCATGTTGAGAACATTTTAGAATGGCCTAATCCCACTCCCTGGATTTGGGAATAAATGCACTTCATCACTGCAGTTGATCATAATGTCCTCCCCTTGCAGGTATGTGCTTCCAAACCCTTGGGATAAATACTACCACCCATCATTGGCTTAGTGAACCTAATACCCATCCTCCAGGCTTCCCTGTACATCACCATCCATCATCTGAAGGATAATGGTAGTGCATCCATCTAGCTTCACCTTTACCTCCCATCCGGATGGACCCACCTATCCTCCCTGTCAACACCATCAAACATGCATGCCATTAGTTCAACTCAAGTCGCCTGGGCAGTAGTCAGGGCTTTATCTCCCTGCACCACCTTTGCTGGAATGGCATTTGGGTTTATAGCATTTCTGAAAGGACTCTAGAGGTCACAGAAGTCATGACCTACCTTCCTGAGATTAAACATTGTTGAGGTCATAGGTCATTATCCAGCCTGTCTTAAACTTTAAGAAACTGAGAGCAAATATACACAAAATTTTATATATATTTTAATACACGAACAAAATCTAAAAGAACCATTGTATAAATACTGACCTGTTATATATACAGCTGCTAGTAAGTGTCATATTGTGAGATACCGCATGTCAAAGTGCTCTGTACCAAGACTACAAACTTATGCTAAAAGGATTGACTGTAAATTGCAAACATGGAAGATTACTCTCACCTTAAGTACACTGGATATGATTCATGATAGCCACACTCAGCAGTAAGACTACTTCTGCAAATTTCACTACATATCTCCAGTTAAAAGATAAAGGCCAGGATTCAGAAACAGGCCAACACCGAGCAGTAAAGCTGCAGCAAAATGGACCTGTCAACACTACCAGAGACACCTTAGCCACAATGTGGAAAAATTTCATTAGCACCTAATTTGCATGTTTCTGAATTGCTTGGTGGTTAATAATGCTAACAGGCAAATCATCACGGGCAGCCAATGCATCAAGTTAGCACAGGCACTCCCTCATTCACCTGCCCCCCCCCCCCCACACACACACACACACGCACCACCATCACCATCACCACCATATTTCTTATCTGTCCCTATTTAAAAGAAAGTCCCTAATGTTGTCTCTTATTTGTTTCTTGTGCATTATAGAGCTTGAATGAGAGCTGTCAGTCAATAATTAATAACAGACATCGGTTAAATGCAAGAACCACTGCTCTATTAACTTTTTTAAGTGCATTAAAGTAACAATTAAAACTCTGGTGTCATATACTGTATACCCAGTGTCCAGAAGTCATGCTCCCCTTATGTCACAGACCATTACAGTCAGTAAATAATGCCAGCCATTAGACTTTCATGGTCTTTTTATGTCAATACATCTTTCATGCTGCCAGATTTGATTTCTAATAACTTTTTTACCAGTGGATTTGGGTATATTAAAGAGTGTAATTGTTTAGTGCTCTCCCATATATCTTGCATGCTGCAAAACCCATTGTCCTATTAACTTTTTAAGTGTATTAGGTTAATGTATGAAAGCCCCAAGTGTCTACTGTCTCCTCCTCAGTACTGCCAGATTTAATCATTAGTCTAGGAGTGTTTGTGTATGGCAGACACACACACACACACAAATGCATACACATACACATTCACATTCATACACATACATACACATGCGGGCACACACACACACACACACACACACACACACACACACACACACAAATTCACAGTCATACATACACACTTACAAACACACACACAAATCCTCACACACACATTACATCATTATTACCTCTGTATGCACTCATATTTGCAGCCACATGCATATACACACATACGCACCACAACACCATCTATCCACTAAACTCCCTGGTACTTACCTCTAATGCAGATTCACCCACTGAAAGTAATGGGTAAATGTGAACCTTTGGCTGAGTTAATTACAGTGGCTGATAGTAAGGATTCATGCAGCTGAGTAGTTCTATGAATTGCTTGGCTATGAACAAGGGTGTAGCCAGGCATACTCTTTGATCTGTAAAGAGTACATTTTTTTCTGAATATGTTAGAAACATTGAGGCTTTATCAACTCATATTATGTCTATAACCATCTAGATTAATGCCTCTAAAAACATGTACATAGTTTGCTTACAGAGAAGACTACAAATCTAAAAACAATATCGCTAATAATGACTGAACAATTAAAAATCTTACACACGTTAAGTTTGAGTGGGGCAACAGTTTGACTGATATTAAATGCCAGGCAGATTGGGGGTAGCAATAAGCATTTGTGAGTACAAAATGAAATTCACTGCCTACATCCCTGGCTGTGAAAAGTGCTTACAGCAGGCATTTCCAGGAAAAGCGCACATGGTGAATTATCACATGCTGCTTCCCACAATGCCTCATTACCATTTACAATAGGGCAGCAACTCAGCCCACCAGGTGAGCACTGTAGAAGAACTATCTAAAAATCAGAAACAGCTATCACCAGTGGTAAAAATACCTTACCACTGGTGGTAATCTTTCTGATTCCTACCCACAGTGTGCCTCCATTTTTTCTTTTTTTTTCCCAGTAACATGGAAGAGAATCTCAACAATGCAGCTCGGCATCATTACACAGCATGTTTATCTTCCACCCTTCATGGTAACAAGACAGAGCAGCTGCATCTTTGTGCTCTGGAGAAGTTATATCCTCAGAGCTCCAGGGAGCAGACAAGCTACTTCATTCAGAACTACATACAACAAATATAGGGGGGCTTTACTTCAATAGCAACAGGGACTGCTGATTATTTCCTTCCACTTCCTCCTACCTTGGTTTTTGTTACACATCCATTACAGTCATTTAATCTGCTGCCAGACTGCACATTACTGTTTTTACAGTTCATACTCCCTCCATTAAGCAATTGTTTTTTTTTTTGTTTTTTTTTTTTATATAATAACAGCAGCGCACAAAAACTTTTAGCACAATGGCTCAGGCAACAGAAGGTAGAAAGGGCTGTCACCAAGCTAAGGGAGCCTATAATAAGGAAGGTAACAAGAGATCCTGTAGAGGTATTAGAAATATTTCAAAAAGTCTCTGAAAGTCTGTACAAGCAGAGAAATATGGAAATCAAGAAAATATTCAAATGGAAATGTTTATGGAAGAATTAAATATGCCAAGGTTAGAGGTAGATGAGGCTCATTTACTAATGGTTAGGATAGGAGGAGATGAGATAAAAATTGTGATGCATAACCAATCTACAGGAAAGTCCCAGGAATAGATGGTATTCATGTGGAAGTTCTGAAGTTAAGAGGAAACAACTGGTAAAGATTTGTAAGGTTTTGTTTAACAGTATTTTTAAGAGGAGGAGAAGTACCAACTTCCTGGAAGAAAGCAGTGGTAGATGTAATACCTAAAGAGGGTAAGGATCCATCAGATCCAGGTTCATGCATGTCCATTGCAGTACAGACCATGATTATAAAGTGTTCATGTCTATAACGGCTAAAATAATGGCAAAAGTAATGCCAAAATTGATAGATGGATCAACATGGTTTTGTGGAAGGGAGGCAAACATTTGACAACATTAACAGAACAATGATGATCCAGAGGGAAGCAGAATGTAAGAAAACAGCACTGCCGTTGGTGGGTCTTAATGCAGAGAAAGCATTTGGCAGAGTAAGCTGGGACTTTATGAGCAGGGCAATGGAAGCATTTGCATTTCCTGAAAAAATTATAAGGTCAATTAGGAGGGTATATGAGGGATTGGAGGCAAAAATTAAAGTGAGTGAGGTCCTCTCTGATATTTTCTCCTTGGGCAGAGGAACCAGGCAGGGGTGTCCTCTTTCCCCTTTGTTATTTGTATTATATTTCGAACCAGTGGTAAAGAAAATAAGGGACTCAGAAATTCAAGGATATAATTGGTACGATAGTCAAGAAAAGCTGGCTGTATTTGCAGATGATATTATGTTATGCCTGACAAAACCAGAAAGAGACACTACAGTGTTGTGGAGCATTTTGAGACAATTTCAAATCTTTTCAGGATACAAAATTAATGAAGCTAAAACAAAGGCAATAGCGGTAAATTATGTATCCACACACAAATTGATACAGCAATTTCCATATTTATGGGGACATGATAAAATTAAATATTTAGGCGTATGGATTAAAAATAGTTCTGGTATGGCAACTAAGGATATGTGGGAAGAGACTAAGCAAAACATAATACAAAAACTGAAAAAATGGAAGCTTTGTTGTATGGCTATGGATAGTAAGATACAAGCAGTCAAAATGTTTTTATGCACAGGTTAGGCATATTTTTATCAACCAGAGAATAAGTTATGGATAGCAATTAGTAAAGAGCTGAAGGACTTTATCTGGGAGGGGAAGATGGCAAGAGTCAAGTGGGATAAACTGATTATTCCAATAAAACAGGGTGGATTGGGATTACCCAATCTGAAGGGGTATTTCAGAGCTACACAGTTAAGGCTCCTATACATAGCACAAGCAAATTACTATAATTCAGAGTGGAAAGAGATGATGTTAAAACAGGGGAGGCACTCAAGAAACAAGGAAAGACTGGGATTTCTGGGATTTTGGATGCAGGCCTTTAAGGAGAATAACAATAATCATACAGAATATTATATCCATAAAGTAGCAGAAAGTATTCTAAGAACTAAGTCAACACATGACTGGAGAAAGGAGAGTCTGCCAATAGGGATGACTGCAATTAGGGATACAAACAATAGGCAAGTGGGGGCTGGAATCTATTGGAGAAAACTGGCAAAGGAGCCAAGGTGTTGGGAGCAAATAACTAGAGAAGGAAAGGTAATAGAATGGGAAAACGCCAAGAATTTATTTGGACTGCAGGTTAAACATTGCCTTCCCTATCAAGGATTGATATCAGAATATAACAAACAGAAAGAAATAGGGGGACCCTAAACAAAAAAACAGCATTTTATAGAGTTTTTAGTAGAATCTGGAACAGAAGCTGACATTTAAAAAAAGGAATAATTAGTAGAGCATATAAAATATTGCATGATAACTATAAGAGTCAATCAGAGGAGGTTAGAAAGGATTGGGAAGAGAGACTGGATAAGCAATTCACAAATAAAGAATAGGGGGATATATGTATGTCTCCCAAATATGCAACAAAATCTAGAAGATTTAGGATTTTTGCTTGGAAATGTTTACATAGATATCTTTACACTCCCAAATAGACTCCAGAGACTTTTTCCTCAGGTAAACAGCAAATGTTGGAGGTGTAACAGGGAAGAAAGAGGTACTTGGGAATATATTTTCTGGGAGTGAGGTGGGATGGTGGACTTTAAGGATTCCCTGTGAGATGTTGGAGATGCTGGGTGGGCAGATTGGTGTGATGAGCAAGATGATTTTTTTGAGCTATGATATAGAATCGGAATTGCCTATACATGGTAAGGCCTTGCTGTGTCGAATTATGGTGACTGTTAAAAAAGCAATTACTGGAAAATGGAAATCAGAATCTAAACCAACTATATTAGAAGTAGTGAGTATAGTAACAGAGATAAAACAACTGGAATTGCGAACTTTAGAAAAGGGTAGGAGCAAACTACATAGGAAAAAATGGGAATTGTGGGAACAATAGATACAGGGGAGGAATGAGGTTTAAAAGAACACAGGACTTAAATGAGCTATGTAATGTTTGACTGAAAAATGATTGGGTAGATTATAAGTGCTGCACAATGTTTGCAACTAGGAAGGTGTCAGTATGGTTTGTGATGTAAAATGCTTGCAACTAGGATTGTGTTGGTGTGGTTCATTTTCATTTATTTATTTATTTATTTATTTTTATTTGACATTTGTTAACCGGGTTAGTCTGACTGTGCCCTTTTCAGCAGAGACCCGAGGAGAAAAGCTCCAGACATAAAAAGTGTAAATAATGCAAAAACAGTTTAAACAGTACAAAATATACATAAGAAGAACAAAAACTTAATATGGATAAAGAGTATAATTATATGTAAAAACAAGGTAGATCTATGCTATACTGACAGTGAAACACACTACTAATCAGAAGTCTTGAGATTGTTACATCTAAACAGAACGTAAGAGCATAGTTAATCACTAGGCAGTTAAAAAACAATTTAAAATATGATGTAATTCATTTCTATATTTTGATCAAATTTGTCTGCTGGAAGAAGAAAGACTGAAAGAGGGGGACCATTACAGAGAAACAAAGGAGGAGAGAAAGGTTGAGGAGAAGATGTGTCAGGTTGGAGTAGGGTAAGGGAAGACCATGTTTTGTGCAGATAATCTTTTAGCGCTTTTTTGAAATGGAAACTATTAGTGGCAGTTCTTAGGTCTGGTAGTAGTTTATTCCAAGAGTTAGCAACTGAATGACTATACAGAAATTTACCTATTTCTTTCTGGGGCTTAAACACTTCCAGGAGATGTTGGTTGGCACTATGGAGGCAGTGTTTAGGAGTATAGGGAGAGATTAGGGTAGTGAGGGCAGGGCAGTAGGAGGGATTAGTAAGAGTTGAGTGAGTGAGGCAAAGCTGTGGAAGTAGGAGTTTGTTGTGGACTTCAGGCCATAGAAGATTTTGTAGGGCAATGCAGTGGTGGGATCGATAGGGAAGGTTTGCAGCAAATATTGCAATTTTATTATAGGTAGATTTGAGTTTAGTCATAAGGTTGGATTGTAGGTTAGTGAGTATCAGTGCAGCATAGAAGAGAGTAGGCATAGGAAAGCTTGAGCTAGGGAACATCTATTGTCTTTAGTAAGGTATTTTTTATTCCTATATAATGGACCAAGTTTTTGGTCTGTTTTTTTTAATGGTTTGTAGAATATGGATATCAAACTTAAGCTGATCGTCAATAACAACACCAAGAAGTTTAGTATGAGTTTCAACTGAGATGGTAGTATTATTGAGAGATGTGACCGAGAAGGAGTTTTGACAATGTTCTAGAGACTTAGGGAGGAAGAGAAGAAGTTTTGTTTTTTTGGGACTGAGTAAGAGTACATTGTTGTTTAGCCATTTTTCAACAGATAGAAGAGAATCTTGAGTGATGGAGAGAAGGTGAAGGAGATTATCAGGGCAAGATATAATAGTAGAAGCATATATAAATGTTGCTGTTGACTTTCAGCTTTTCCCGGTTAGGGGTCGCCACAGCGGAACTCCGGTCTGCTAATGATTGGCAGTAGATTTTCACGAACGCTGAGGTGCCAGCTTGACATTCAACCTTCAGCGAAGGCACGCCCATTTATGCATGTCTTTCGAACGCCCACCCAACCGCAGGGAGGACATGCAGACTCCACACAGAAAGCACTCCCTGCACACCCGCCGAGAATCGAACGGGAGAACCTCTTGCTGTGAGGCAACGATTGCTTATGTCGTAAGTGATGGTTTAATAAAAATATTGTTTTATTTAAAAAAAGGGGCAGGAACTGAATAATTTATGTAATGTTGCTTAGGTTATATGATATATACCAATATATGTGAAGTATAATGTTTGTTAATGTTAATTTAATACAATTGATTACTTTTGTATAAATGTAAATTTACCTGTGTCACAAGTGATGATTCAAGAAAGATGTTTAAAAAAAAAGGAAGGGTCAGTGCTTACACTGACCAGATGCCCTTAGCTATACTAAGTGTAAGGTAAGGAAGTCAGTAAACAAGTAAAAACTATGGTTGGTAGTCTGCTTTTTTTGTTTGTTTGTTTGTTTGTTTGTTTGTTTTTACTTTCAACTTTTAAGTGAACGACTTTGGAAATTATGTTGGTTTGGGAGCAGTTACCTCAGCAACTAAACTGAAGTGATTATAATGCAATCCAAAGATGCAAAATGTTGTTAAGCATGACTTAGCCTTTCAAAGTGTGGTATATTCTATAAGAGGATGTAACACATGATTCATTAGCAACTTACCAAACTGACCGTGTAAACAAGGTTGAATTGAGGGAATGCCCATTTCCTGCAGTGCTGAGAAGAAGTCTGAATATATCTGTTGAGTGGAGTTATGGCTGATGTACTGCATAAGGTTTAAGCACAATAACACAAACTTCCAGGACAACAGCAAGTGCTATCGCAAATACAGCACACAGAATCCACATCCTATGGTATTATTTACTTTTCTCCAACTAGAATATTGTCATATATGACAATTCTCTGATGCATATTCATAAGTGTTATATTATCACTATAAAAAATAAGGAGCAGATGATTTCATTCCATCTAATGCATTTATGTAATACAGCATTCAGTAAGATTTTTGATCATACATTGCGGAAATCCTCTGTTTTGATAACAGAGAGAGAGATACAGACAGAATTTCTTCCTCAGGAAAATCTCCTCAGCACATTTCTTCCAGTGTTTATTTCCTATGCTGAGGGCATTCATGCCACCTGCTAGTATACACCATGGCATCACATGCCAGAACTAGGAAGGTACACCCAGCCTATCCTTTTTTTTTTTTTTTTTTTTTGCTACTCAAGCAGATCAGGCTCAGTCCTTGTATGCCTCACAGGAAAATTCGATACTCCTAAAAGAAAAAAAAAACAAATTAAACGAGTGCCTCAGTATTGATGAGATCACCAGGAAAGGCTTACAACAACGCTGCCTGTAGTGTAAAAGTCTACATAATAGTCTTTGTTTTTTTTTCTGTTCTCCATTTCAGTCTTCAGAACACAGTTTCTCCAAACAGAATCCATACCCAAAAAGGAACGTTCCAGTATTTATAATAAAATTCACTGAATAAGATTGCCTTTTCAGCCTCACCTCTCTCTTACACATAACCTTCACATTAGAAACTTAAAGACAGAACAGGCAGTAGGTTAAGCCCACTTACAAATAGGAGGAAGTGTTTTAGAAGCTGTAGCCAATGTATCAGGCATATCTGCATCTTCATCTGCCATGTCTCTTAATATAATACCTACCCGGTAAATCACATCACTCTAACACACTGTCTTCTACAACAGAAGATATAATGCTTATACCCCTTCAGCTCCACAGAGTGCATCTCTTTTGTTAGTGATCAGAAATGTTCATATAGTTATTAAAGGACAAAGAAATGTCAAAGGGAGCTGTTAACGAGCTGCTTCCTGTACCCAAGGTACAGGGTTTGATTACTTCCACCTCCATTTTGCTTACTGTGTAACTGAGCTAGTCACTTAATTAGACAGTGATCCCAGGTCACTCTTGAAAAGAGACACTTTTTTGAGTGGGCTTACCTGATTAACAAAGGTCTAATAAAATGTATTTGACTTTGTAACTGCCAGGACTGATGTGCTTTAGTCAGCCCTGTAATTCTTTAGACACAGCATAATTTACTTCCAAATGGGTAAGTTCTAAGGTCAGTATCCTGTATTACAGATTTACAAACAGTCTTCATTCTAAATTTGACATTTTTTTTTCTTTTCACGGTTTCTGCACTGAAATGCGTACCCTATACTATCTCCACCTCACTGCATTTTGAAAGGTAAGGGGAGAGCACACTAACATGGTCCTTGTCATGTCTGCTTAAAACCTTCAACTGTTCTACTTCAAAATCTCAAAATAAGAACTTCCTGATATAAAACTACAAAACAGAAATCTAGAATGCAACTTTTTTGTGTGTTTTTCATAGACCAAATTGCATTGTCTTTCAGGGGCCTTCACCCCTACACTCAACACCCTCAAGCTTATATATTTTAACTCTGAGGTAGTGCAACCTTAAAGTAAAGACTAAACTCAGAAAACACCTTTGTAAAAATCCACACACACGCTTTCAATTAGTGGTTCAAAAATTTGGCATTACACATTCCATGATTCCGCAAGAAAACAAATTTCAATGTATCTGAACTCGTTCTAAGCATCACTAAATCTAACATATATAGTTTAAAGTCTGTGAATCCTAAACAAATCTATTATCATTGTTATTTGTCAGATTTATCATTCCTGTAAGTTAAAAAAGAAATTTACAGCAGCACTATCATGGAGGCATATTTTGTTATGTAAAATAGTTAACACATAGATGATTTTTATTGTATTATGCAGATATATTAGGAAAACCATTTAAAGAGGTTTTCTTTTCAGTTTCATGACCTGAAACTGTTTCAGTGATTACTGATATAAAGGCAATGTGTTTTATTTGCAGGTAGCTAAGTACAACCGACATCAAGATTTTTCAACAGTAAAACAAAAAAAGAAAGTCTTTGCATTTAAACTGCTCCAGTTAAGAGTTTGTATACTGTTTTCTGTCTTTATTTTTATTTATTGACATTTGTTAACTGGGTTGGTCCAGCTGGGTTTGTGGCCCACTTTCAGTGGAGACCCGAGGGAAAAAGCTCCATTAAACACACAGTTTACAGAAAAAGATCATTTACATGACAAGAAAAGACAAATCTAATCTAATTAATAAAAATACAAGTGGAACATATAACAAGGTGATGCAAAATACATACAGTGTAAAGGTAAATAATTTACAGAAGGAACAATGTATTTACATATTTACAAGAAAAGTTTAATCATCAGGAAAAAAGTATCAGAGAATAGAGAGTCTCTGTGGTAGAGGCATACAAGCTGTATGTGGGGTAGATTAAGGAGGGGTGGTGAAAGTTTAGGTTGGGGCTTGGCAGGGACAGATTTTAGTGTTAAGTAGGTGAAGTTTAAGTTTTTCTTTAAAGTGGGATGGATGAATGATGGAACATATGTCTCTGGGAAGATTGTTCCAAGCTTTGGTAATGGAATATTTATAGAGGAGCATACCTATTGTTTTTTGGGTTGGTAAGTATGTAGTAGTAACTGATTAGAGGAGCGGAGTGTATGAGAAGGAGAATAGCTAGAGATCAGGGAAGTGAGAGCAGGACAGGATGAAGGTTTGTAGAGAATGGTGTGTAGCATTTGAAGTTGAGATAATAGCAGCACATGGGGGAACTCGAGCCAATGTTGAGAATTTAAGGATAGGCAGTGATGTGCATTATATGGGGTGTTAGTGACAAATCTCGCTATCTTATGGTACTTTTGCTGGAGTTTATTTAAGGTTGTAGTTTGAAAGTTGGTAAACACAGGGGCTGCATAAGTGAGAGAGGGTAGGAGAAAGACTTGGGCAAGGGAGAGTCTTGTGTTTGGTGTTAGGAATTTTTTGTTACGGTAAAGTAAACCTAGTTTTTGGTGTGTCTTTTTTATACTTTGAAGTATATGCATATTGAATTTGAGTTCATCGTCAATGATTACACCTAAGAGGTTAGTGTGAGCTTCAGGTTTGATAATAGCGTTATTTGAGGAAGTGATGGTAAAGGTGGATTTGTGGAGAGCGAGTGAACGGGGAATAAATAGTAAGAGTTTGGTCTTTTTAGGGTTAAGGATGAGAAGGTTACTGGTTAGCCATTGTTCGGTAGATAGGAAGATCTGTTGAGTACGAGTGTGGAGTTCAGAGATGTTGTCAGAGATGGAGATGAGAGTAGAATCGTCGACATATTGGATGAGGGAGGATTGTTGGCAGGATGTGTGGAGGTTATTGGTAAAGACATTGAACAGGAGGGGACCCAGTATGGAGCCCTAGGGGTACACTTGTTGGGACAGGTATGAAAGAAGAAGAGGAAGAGAGTCATTTAACAGATTGCTGTTTGCAGGATAAGTAGCTGGAAAACCAGGCAAGGGAGTAGGAGGATAGATTGAGATTAGCGAGTTTTGATAGCAGAAGGGGAAGGGAGACTGTATCAAAGGCCTTGGAAAGGTCAAGGGAGGGACAGGAGGTGAGTTTATTATTGTCTAGGGCCTCTGCAATGTTATGGGTGA
>NC_056750.1:234767314-234822314 GCF_019279795.1 Protopterus annectens
TATTTCTTTATTCTTGAATGTATGATTCATTGCTGTAATCAATGGAATATGTTGACATTAGGACTGATGTTCGTGGCTGCTTAGGAAACATATACCAACTGACAAGAAGCCAAAAGGAACAGAAATGTAAGTAACACATTATTTCAGTTGGTAGATTCATGTGGTGATATGCAAGAGCATCTTGTCAGCTATAGGTTATACCCATGAATTACATGTATGAATTTTCTGCAGCCTTTGGATCTGATGTTATACATTTCGTTACTGTGTGGTGCAATGTTTTAAACTTTAATGTTAACATTCGTGGTTTTGGTATTTCATTTTTCTGATATATATATATATATATATATATATATATATATATATATATATATATATATATATATTAACACATATATAATATATGAATATATATATATATATATATATATATATATATATATATTTATATTTACACACACACACACATATATATTTTATATATATATATATATATATATATATATATATATATATATATATATATGCACATACACATATATGTCTACAGATACATTCACACACACGCACACACACACACACACACACACACACACACACACACACACACACACACACACACACACACACACACATATATGAATAGAAAAATATATATTGCTTGATACTGCTATATATAACTAAGATCTGACAAGTGCAAAATGACTACTTTCTTGTTTTAACTCAAAAAAACATGGTTTAAACAAACAATACCAGCTTGAATCCTGTTTTCTTATTTTTAATAAAAATACAAAGTGACCTATGACCTGGGTCTTACATAAAAAGTTTTCACAAGAGACTTTCTTAATAATTCATATGCCAGTATTAATAGTAATCATGCCTGTATAAGTACTGGGAGCAGATATAATGATCAAACCTCCCTAATTTCAGCATTTGTTTCTTTGCCACACTTTATTCGATACAACAGATGGTTGACAGATGTGTGATATCAACAATCCCTAGATTTGAGCAGTATGCCCTCTCCCTAGGGACTGTGTGATCTCATAGTTAGTATGTATAATTAGCAGGTAGTGTGGGGGGGGGTGCAGATACCTATAAAATATTGTGTTTTTCTTTTTTTTTTTTTGTTTATGTTTAATTTTGCATGCACCTTGGAAATTGCTTGGTGCATACGATGTAGAGTGTCACTCTTTGCTTTATTGATGTTGTGATTGTCAATGTTTTATTGTGTTCAGTTTAATTCAGTACACACGTATGTGTGTATGTGTGTGTGTGTGTGTGTGTGTGTGTGTGTGTGTGGATCTACTATAAATAGTCGAATCACACATACATCAAAATGTTTAAAGGTGACAAATTAACATTAACGGAAATACTCCAGCACTCTACTGCACGTGGTTATGTTAATTATAGTTTGATTGCTTTTATATGAATGTAAATTTGCCTATGTCACAAGTGATAATTCAATAAAGATGTCTGGGGAAAAAAAGCACTCTACTGCACATGTAACCAAAAAAAAAAAAAAAAAAAAGACTAACACAGAGGTATATATCTGCATGGAAATAAAACCAAGAACAAAAAAAACGTGCAGACTGGCCAGGGACTGTAACTTCTGCAAGGACTCATATTGTCTGTGCAGAAATGGGCTGCACAACATTGCCACAACAGTAAAAACTCACCAAACAGGAGAGAAAAAAGTTAAAAACAATAATTTATTGATATAATCCACAAAAAGTTGAACTCTTCCATCTGTAAACAGTAAACTCAGACTTCATCAGACGAAACCAGACTCACCACAGTGAGTTATGCTGATATGATTAATTAGATTTCCATATATAGAATACCAATTATTGTCAATACGTTTACTAGTCTGACGAAGTTCATTGGAAGGGGAAGGATGAATGTGCTAACTAATAAACTGATTTCTGTAGAGGACTCTGCTGGAGTTGAATGTTTGGGTTTTTTAAAGTGAAAGATTTGCAGTCATTAGGATTACTTGAGAACTGTGGCTTTGATTTTTGTATATATGGAAATCTAATGAATCTTATCAGCATAATTAGTTTCTGTACCACAGAAGGAGCAGACTGCATTCATTTTATGAAAGTACAAATTAGCAACAGTACTGGTGTTCTACAGCAGAGTTTGTTAATTGAGAGGGAACACTGTGTGTATGCTCTGAATATT
Source organism: Protopterus annectens (assembly GCF_019279795.1). Taxonomy (NCBI): domain Eukaryota; kingdom Metazoa; phylum Chordata; order Ceratodontiformes; family Protopteridae; genus Protopterus; species Protopterus annectens. The sequence goes on from NC_056750.1 coordinate 234,769,493, forward strand.
GCCTCAAAAAAGCAGCCAAGACCTACATTTGTAAAGACGCAATCATACAAGCAGAAAGAGTTGCTCCTGAAAAGTGTGGCAAAAGAAAAAAGTATTAAAATTGGTGACAGCAGAGTTTTTTTTTTATTAAAATGATTATTTGCTGTAACCAGGGAGAAGAGAAGCAAGGTTATCCCAGTAATAAGGGAATATTGTGAGGAAAGTGTGAGACTCAAGCTGCTGTATTCAGCTTTATTTAGAATATTTTTTCCTGGAGTATCAAAGACACATTTGGATGCATAACTGATTAAGGAAGTAATAAAAAAGTTTAGTCAACAAAGTGTGAGCCAGCAAGCAAAAGGGAACTTTTATTTTCATTATTCTAATTGTAAAAAGCCCATACAGAGACTTTCTAGTGAAATGCTTTCCATTGCTACAAAGAAAATGCTTACATGACAGAAAAAAGCACAGATGCTGGAAGAACCAGGAGTACCTTGGACTTGAACTAGATGGACAGGATCAAGAAGAAAAAGAGAAGTATTGGGGAATTAGTGAATAAATGGGAGACTATAAAGCAGCAATCCAATTAAACATAGAAAGAGATGTGAAATGTGTCTTTGTAAGAAGTGGTTGAAGAAAGAATGGAATGTTGTTGACTGTGTTAAACTGGTGGGTGGTCTGTAAAGCACATACCCCACTTTATGTTATTAATGTTTAAAAGGACAATGAAAGGACTGAAGAAGTAATTGTAAGTAAAACAATACTAATATTTGTATAAAAAAATCATGATGTAATTGTACATTATATTTTAAAGCAGTATCTATAATGCACAGTCATGAAATATTTTAAATGTAAGATAGAGATGTCTTATCAGTAACTGTTGTCTATGTTAACGATAATAAAGCAACAAAGTACTTTTTCTAATTGTACTCTATCCAATCTTCACATTGTGAAAATGTAAGAAAGCTTAGACAGAAGCAAGTTAAAGTTAATATAATGTTGTGCTCTTGGATTACTAGGGTAGGAATGTAAAAGTGTATTGATTACAATATATGTAAAACTAAGACAATAATTTCCCATTTTTATATGTGGATATCTATAATAATGTTCTTGGATTAAGCTGTAGACAAGTTTTAAGCCACTGTGCTTTAAAAATAATATAAATACTGAAAGGCATGTAAATGCTAATTATTTCATGTATGTAAAGTCATTCGTGATTATTTTCTTCATTAGCAATGTCTTTCAGTTGGAGAAAATAAGTCTACAGGTACAGTTAATTAATCATCAGTGTGTTCTCTGTGAAATTTACAAAGATTCTTTCAGCATCTGTGAAGCCAATTACTGCTTGTCTTGTAGACAAAAGAAGTCTGAACACTGTCTACTAAGTGTCATATATAAAGTATGGTGTAATTAACATTTAAAGATACAATGGTGAAAGGTTCGGTGAAAACATAAATGAAGTTTTAAACTGTGGATTGGTTAAGTTATACAAGTAGTTACCCCCCCCCCCATCAGCCTAAGTAATTTAATGTATACTTTAGTTTACTTATTTAAAAGCAACCAGTGCACTTTTTTCTTATGATTAAAAGTGAATGTTTACTTAAAGCATGCAAGTTGTTTTTCACTTCTGTGTTAAGATAGAGGCAAGAAATGAACAGATAGCAATTGATGTAAGTAGGAACATGGGCATTAATATGCACTTTAGCATGGTTAACCTTATAAGTAATTAGATTAGGTAATGCCTGTGGTTGAAGCTGCCATTTTAGGACAATTACTCCTATCTGAGGAAGTAAGCAGTTTTTGAACATATATATAGTTTTGTATGCTTGTTCTAAAAATCTATTTATTTATTTATTTTTTGTTTTGTTTTACTGTTTTATTTAAAGCAAAAGTCTTTAAAATGTGATATAGGTTTAAATTATGATAAAAAGCAATTAAGTAAGGTACAAGCCTACCAAGCAATAGTATACGCGTGTAAGCTAAAAGTTGGAAATACACATGCAAAAGAACTGCTATGTATAATAGGTGGGAGTAACAGCTTTCTGTCATAATGTCCACATTATTGTGGAATACAAATGTCCTTTGCAGGTATAGAAAAATGCAAAGAGTATTGAATTATATTAAAAGGTGTGGGGTGCAAATAGCAATATTATAGGAGACATTTTTGGATAGAAATGAACATGTGAATTCAACAAAGAAGGATTTCAGTGTGGACTTATAATATTAGGGACAAAGGAAAATGGGAGTAATAATACTGATTGTTAGATGGACTCCAGTAGTAATAAAAGAGGAAACAGATAATAGTGGTATATTTGTGGTAGTAAGATGTTATTTGGAAAAAGGAGGATTACACTGGCATGTATTTATATTCCACCTAAAGCTGCTATTATGGATCTTAAGAGAATTTTGTGAGAAATAATTGGCTTTTAGCAGGGAATATTTTTATGGGTGGGGATTAGAACTTAAGTTGCAATAGTTAAAATGTATCAGGGGAGCCAAGAAGGGAAGATATATGAAAAAGTGGGTAGATTTCTGAAGAAATGTGGTAGAATGTTTAGTATGTATGATATGAATTCAGTAGTAGGAACTCAGACAGAATTTACATATTATTCTCCAAGGTACATGAAATGGCTAAGACTGGATGGAAATCATATCATACATGAGCATGTGTTTTTAATTAAAACTTTAAAAAACATCCAATAACTCTTTCAGATTACTCACCAATAAAAGCTAAGATAAAGATTCAGAATAATAAAGCAAAAATAAGACATGGGTGCTTTCCCACTTACCTATTCAAGAGGGAGGAATGTAAAGAATGGGTATGCAAAATATTTTGAGAGTTACTACATAAGATAACATTTCTTCAGAAGGAATAGCTAGTGGATGGCATAAAAATGAAAATGTAGTTTAAAAGTATATTTAAAATAAAAAAGAGACATGGGGGAAAAGTAATATGAATTATTTAGAAGGTTTGTCAAAGGTTAAATCACTGAGGAATAAGGGGAATCTCACATAAGAAAAGGAACAACTGTGAGGTGCTAAAGGGAAAATACGGAAGTATTTGGATAATATGTGTAATTTTAGAAGGGTTGCTATTAATCAACTATTTTTATAACAACAATCAACACAAAAACTTTTAGCACAATGACTTAGACAGCAGAAAGTAAAAAGGCCTGTTGCCAAACTCAGACAGACTTTAACAAGAAAAATAACCAGATATGTTATAGAGTTATTACAGATATTTTGGGAATTTTATGATAATTTGAATAAAGCAGACAAATGTAGAAACCAAGAAAAGGCAAAGATGGAAATATTTATGTAAGACTTAAATATGCCAATGTTAGAGGAAGATGAGGCTCAATAATTAATATCTAAGATAGGAAGAGTTGTGATAAAATGGTGCTATATAACCAGTCTGCAGGGAAAATTTCAGGAACAGATGGCATTCTTGTGGAAGTTTGGAAGGTGGTAGGAAAGAAAGTGAGAAAGATCTAGAAGGTTTTTATTTGTTTGTTTGTTTGTTTGTTTTGTAAGGAAGAGAATACTGACATCTTAGAAAAAAAAGCTGTGGTGGCTGTATTTCCCAGACTGGGGAAAGATCCTTCACATAGATCCATTTCAAATTTAAACCATGATTATAAAACATTTATGCCTAAGCTAGCTAAGAGAATACCAAAAGTGTTGCCAAAATTGATAGCCATGGCTCAGTGTAGTTTTGTGAATGGGAGACAATCACTTGACAATATTAATAGAGCAACAATGATCCACAATGAAGTAGAGAGTAGGAGACATCACCATTGCCGGTGGGTCTTGATGAAGTTAGGTGTAGTCCAATTGTAGCATTAGTGTTCCCTAACAGAATAATTGGATGGATTAGGAGGATTTATGGAGGTTCAGAGGCAAAACTTAAAGTGGAAGAGTTTCTTTTCAACAAGCTGTGTTTGAACAAAGAAACAAGCCAGTGGTATCTTCTTTCCCACATGTTATTTTTTTGTTATATTTAAAGCCATTAACAAGGAAAATAAGGGACTCACAAATTCAAGGATATAACCAGTATGGTAATCCAGAAAAGTTAGCTTTATTCACAGATATTATTTTGCATTTGATAAATCCAGAAAAGGATAATTCATGGTTGTGGTAGATTTTGAAACAGTTTCCAGGGTAACACTTTCCAGGATATAAAATAAATAAAGATAAAATACTGGCTATAGCTGTAAATTATGTCCACACATATGAATTGGTTCAGCAATTCCCCTATTTATAGGCAAGTGATAAGATGAGATAAGGTATTTAAGTGCAGACATTATAAAGAGTTGTATGATGGCAGCCAAGGATATGAATGTGTGAAGAAACTAAATATAAAATAATATAAAAAGTAAGGAATTGGGAGCTTTTGATTATGGGTATATATAGTAAGATACAAGCAGCAGCAAAAGAAAAATGTTCTCTTCCCTTTGGTTTTATGTACAGGCCAGGCATATTTTTTACAACAATATGAGAAGTTGTGGACCATGATTAATAAATAATTGGAGGAATTTACTTGGGAGGTAAAGAGGGTAAGAGTTAAATGAGATAAGCTGACTATTCCCATAGAAAAAGGTGGTTTACCTGATTTGAAGTGATGTTTCAGAGTTATGCAATTAAGGCTGTATTCCATAATATAAACAAATGTTTATAAGTCAAAGTGGAAAGTGATAATGATGAAACAAGGGGAAGTTCAAGAAGTAAGGGGAAAGAAGGATTTTGGATGCAAGTCATTAAGGAGAAGAATAAAAAAAAAAACATGCAGAATGTTATATTCATAAAGTAACAAAAAGCATTCCAAGAACTTTGTCAACACAAGAATGAAGAAAGGTGATTTTGCCAATAGGGTGACTGCAAGTAGAGGTAAAGAAAGTAGTCAATATTGATCTGGAATTTACTGGAGGAAATCAGCAAAGGAACTAAGGTTGAGGGAAAAAGTAACAAGAGAGGGAAATGTAATAGAGTAGGATGAGGCTAAGCAGAACTTTGGACTGGATGTTAGCATTTACCTTCCCTAACAGGGATTGATTACAGAGTATAGGCGAAGAGCAAGGGACATACGATTGTTAAATAAATATAAAAAAAACAGCTCTCATAGTGTTTTCAGTTGAGTCTTTAACAAAGGTTCCTGTTAAAAATGGGAAAATCATTAGGTATATAAAATATTGCATTATAACTATAAGACTAAATCAGATGAAATTAGAAAAAATTAGTAAAAGAGACAATGGGCATGCACTATACAAAGGAACAAAGACAGGACAGCTGTATGGCTCCTAAGTATGCAACAGAGTCCATAAGGTTTAGCATTTTTGCTTGGTAGTGTTTGTATATATATTTTTATATATCAAGCAAACTTCTGAGAATTTTTTCTCAGGCAGATAGCAAATGCTAAAGATGTGATGGGAAAGAGAGAGGTAATTGGGAACATATTTTTTGGGAATGCAGTGAGTCAGCAGATTTAAAAAAAAAATCCTACAGAATACTTTGTCAGAAATACTGGGGGAGAAAATTGTTATAGATAGAGAAATTATTCCTCTGAGTAGTGATATAGGATTAGAATTTCCCAAACATAGTAAGTAAGGTCTTATTAAGTTTACTGTTGCTGTCTGAAAAAAAAGCAATACTGAAGTCAAAATTTAAGTCAATTATAGCTGAATTGCTGAATATTGCAAAGAAGATAAAAGAAATGGAAGTGAGATATTTAGAAAACAGCAAATTGCATAGAAATAAATGGAATTTGCAGGGACAATACATGAAGAATGGTGTTCAGAAAAACGAGTGAAATTTAAGGGAAGGCAGGAATTGAAAAGATTATGTAATTCTGAAGTGAATGAAATTTGTTAAATGTGTAGTGCTCAAGAATAACAAAAGAAATATTAATATAATGTGTTTCCTTTCCATTACTGTATATGTACCTATGCCACTTTTTAATGTAACTTTTATTACAGATGTTTACAATATATATATTCTGATATTATAACAAATGGAACAGTTTCCAATAAGCATACTTTTGCATTTAGATGTGGTGAAGTGAGCACCCTCACTGTTCGACAGCTCCTCCATGGGTGCTATATATTGCTTTAAATATGTCAGTATCTGATGAAAAAATGATGCCAGTTTTATAGCCATCTGCATATTTAGCTAGCCAAACATGAGGTGACTTAGGGAAATGTAAAGAACACTAAGTTAAATTAAATTAATCCCAACACTGGCCCTTGAGGTACTCCTCTGTTTTAATAATCATGTCTTTAAATACAGAGCCTAAAATTCTGATCATCTGTATATGATTTGACAACCAGTTATATATCCAGACAGAAATCTGAGTTAGTGTTAAAACAGTTTAATGATAATAGAATAAACATGTATGGTACCATATTGAATGCTTTGTCAAGATCCTGATACACTACAATAATTCTCAATGTATTATCGTTGGCCATACTCATATAGTCATAAAATTCGATAACTTTAGTTAGACCTGAGTATCCTTTTTATACATCCATGCTGGAAAAGGTCTGTAATTTTGTAAAAGATTTTTTTCATTGACTAGAAGTGTTTAGCAGACAAATTTCAAAACACTTGACAAGAACATATATCAAATTAATTAATCTGTAGTTACAACCTAAACACGTCACTACTTTCATGGATAGGAGCTACCATTGATTTCCTACATAGTAATACTACATAGCAATTTTAATAGGTTGTTAAAATATTTAATATGAAGGAAATATCAAAGCATTTAAAAATATTTAATAAAGAGTTTGGTGTAATTAAAATCTACATGAACTAATAACACTACCAGTGGTCGCTAAATAGTACAATGGCGATTTTGGTGAGCATACTATGGCTGATATACCAAACTGCATTAATTTTTCATCACTGCAGGCTGTAAGTGCACAAACATTTGAGATTAACAAAAAATGAGATAATGGTTTTGTTGTGTGAGTGAAATGATATGCACTTTGTCGGGCAAAACTGATAAATTCATGGAGATTCTGCTGTTAACAAAAGCAGACATGGGTCAGCATGCAGTACTCCTTCAGGGGAAGAGTAAGGCTATACATAGACATCTAATCATCCTCCAGGAACAGGTATACATTATCAAAACTGTACTGAGCATGCCAAAGACGACCCACTCACTAAAGAAACTCCATCAGGATGATGATTTTGAAGCATATCTTCTTTCTGTTGAAAGGTTTGCTATGCAGGAGAATTGGGCTCAGCCTGCCTGTGCCAACATTTTGTTATCACAACTGACAAGAGCAAAAATTAAAAGCATACATGGACATGCAGTGTACTGATTTAATTGACTTAAAAAAAAGAACTGCTAGCTAAAGCTGGTGTATCTCCTGAAACACAAGATATAACATTTTACAAATGGACATTTAAAACAAGTAAGACTGTAAGAGCATAAATTTGTGTCCCAAAGTATACTTAAAACTCATGGTTAGAACCAGAAATAAATAGTAAAAATAAAGTAATAGACATTTTAGCAATTGATAATCTCAAAAAAGTACTCCCAAGTAATTTACATAAATGGAATTTTTAGAATAACTCTAAGAGTACCGATAAACTGGGTGTGCTAACTGGAAGATTGTCTGCTGATAAAGCATTGTTTATAGCTGAGGAACCAAAGTCTTCAAATAAGAATATGCAAATGTCTGTGAGCACCTATTAACTATCAGTCACTTAAACGATATATCTCAGATATGGGGAGTAGGGGCACAAAGATAAAAACTGTGTAATTAGCAATACTGTACCTATTGTTACAAGACTGTACAAGCCCAAGAATAATACTTGGCTCACTTACAAGCACAAAACCCTCCCATCTCTCAGAGGCAAAGCATGGCACTCCTGGCAGTCTGACCCATCTCCTCTTGCCAGAAAATACTACACCCTCCTCAGAAACCTGTCCAAACAAGAAATTAGATGTCATAAGAGTCATTATATGAGAACACATCAATTAAACCCTTTTCACTCCCCTAAACAATTCTTGGCAGAAGTCATCCAGTTATCAGGTCAAAAAAAAAACCCTGCAATGCTCATTCTTCCTCCTCTTCCCTCTCATCCTCAGACTTTAGACCTCACTTCTCCATCCTCCTGTCCATCAGCTGGCATACTTTGCTCCCTCACTGAACTCTTCTCTCATCGTCTCATACTCCTTCTTCTACTTTAAAAAGATCATAACCAAAGATGTTATACCTCTCCTTAAAAACCTTAAACTAGACTTACCTTCAGGGACAGACACCCAGTAGGGACTATATTGTTACTCCTCTGCTAATATGAAACCATTACATAACTCAAAATGTTATGCCCGATATACAGAAAACAACAAAAACCATACCACTCACCAAAAATCCAGTCCTAAGCTATCCAGTGATTACTGCCTAATCTCCATCCTCCCTGTCCTTTGGAAAATCTTACAAAAACTTGTCTACAATCAACTCTCAAACTACATAAGTCAATACTACCTTATCTCTTTCAAGCAACATGGTTTCTGGTCTATCTGCAGCACTTTGGACTTTTACTGATCACAACCTTTTAGGTATGGACAAAGGCCTCCTTACCAGAGCCATATTTATAGACCTTACTTTGACTTGGTCGACCACCCAGTTCTATTTAATCACCTCATCAATATTGGAATTAGACCTGATTCTATTCCCTGGTTCCAATATTACCTGTCCAACTGACATTTCTCAGTAAATTGTAACAACAGTACATCAGTCACCAATCCCTTACTTAAAGGGGTGCCTCAAAGCTCCATACTGACCCATCTTTTTTCCCCATTTTTATATATAAGCTTGCATTTGATCTTACACGTCTTTCAATCTTACTATACAAGGATGACATCTTTCACTCCAACCACACAACCCACTCAGTTCAACATGATCTCCAAAAAGATTTCCTCTTTCTCTTTAACTGGCTCAGTATTATTAACACCTCAAGAACTAAAACTATGCCCTCAGAACCTCCACTAAAAGGCAAAAGAATCCCAACTCACTTCTTATTCCTGACCACCTTAACAATGCCACTGAGCAGGTTAACACCTTCTGATACCTTGGAATCTAGCTTAATCCCTCACTTAACTTTTACCATCACCTCAAAAACACCTGGAAAAAGATAAACCTGCTACTTTTCTGGGCCAACAAAATATCCTCTTTCCTCTCCCACTGAATAAGAAATGTTACTGGCAAAAGTATTCTTCTATCCCAACTTGAGTACTGACTCCCTCTTGTAGAATCTGCTTTCAAAAGAAACTCTACCACAATCTAAACAATCTCCAACTCCATCTGTTGCTTCATAATCCTTTCCCCAAATTATAAACACCACTGTCTTACACTAGCCAAAGCCAACTGGCTGTCATTACAGCAATAAGGCAATCTATTCACTGGCTTCCAACTTTTCTCCTACCTTTCTTTTTCCTCTAGGTTACTTAGATAGACTCAATCATATGAATTTAGATATCATAGCCACTCAACGACTCTCTTGCAAGCACCTAAAACCAGACTTCATTGTTCCATCAACTCCCTTTCTACCCTTGGGTCCAAGCTCTAGAGGAATCTTCCCTCAAATCTTAAAGACCTCTCTAACTACTCCTCATTTCAGCACAACTTAAGAAACATCTTACAATATGAGCTGCTTGTAAATTATCTGCTTCAGGTCACATACCCTAGTCTACCTAATCCAAAATTCCAAAAACTGGGTTAACTCTCAGGGTATTATTTTCAATGTGGTAGTTCACTGGGATGGACAGCTTCCCAAAGTATACAAAAATTACTTTTTTGGAATTTAGTTTCAGTCCATGATTCTGGCACAAGTCATTTATCTGGGACAAACTTTCCTGCAGGACTATGTAATTTTGGAGTTCAATAACTGCTCCTAGTTTACAGTTACCTGCAAACTTAGTCAGCCAGAGCCTTTTGGTATTGGCTTTTACTTCAGAGAAGTAAATCCCAATCAGGGACTCCTCTGGTAACTGGTCTCTTTGTGGAAGTAGCTTCCTCTATTTAATCTACTTCAGCTATCTGTGAGCCAGTTGGCAATCCAGTAGGTGGTATAGGGATTTATTCCCAGTTTGTTTAGCTTTCCTACTATGCCTGAGTGAGAGATACTATCAAAAGCCTTGCCCAGGTTCAGGTATATGGCATATACTGTTTTACCATCATTCATTGGTTTGCTGACCTTTTTAAAAAAGTCTACCATGTTGAGTAAGCAGGACCTGCTCTTGATGAATCCAAACTGAGAGGGATCCAGTGTTTGGAGGTTCCTTATGTCCTCACTGATTAGTTCCATGATAAGTCTTTCCATGCCTTTGTATATGACACTGGTCAGAATTATGTGTCAGTAATTGCCTGGTCTGAGGAGTGAGGAAGGTCCTGACCTATGCAGAGGAATGACTGTAGCTGCTGTCCATTAAGTTTTTTTCCCAACATCTTTATTAAATTTCCACATGACAAAAGCAATCTTACATTTATGTAAATGAAAACCATACAAAATTAAATCACTTTAGTTGTAAACAGTTTACATCACATACACCATTGAAACAACTGTAGTTGTAAACATTACTAATCACTTATAAACATTCTAGTCATAGGCAGTTAAGCATTATATAGCTCATTCAAATCCTGCCACTTAAAACTCATTCCTGCTCTGCATATACTTTTCCCACAATTCCCATTTTTTCTATGTAGTTTGCTCCTTCCCTTTTCTAAAGATCCCAATTCCTGTTTTTTTTTATCTCAGTTACTATATTCACTATTTCTAGTAAAGTTGGTCTAGACTTTGCTTTCCATTTTCTAGTAATTGCTTTTTTGGCAGCCACCATAATTAGACTCAGCAAGGCTTTACTATGTGTAGGCAATCATCTCCTCAGTCAGTCCAATCCACCCACCTATCATCTACAACAGAGCAGCCCGTAGGGAATCCCAAAAGTCTGCCAGCTCATTAGACCTCCAAAAAATAAATTCCCAGATACCTCTTTCTTGCCCATCACACCTCGAGCATTTGCTATCCACCTGAGCAAAAATTCTTTGGAGTCTGCTTGGGGTATAAATAAATCTTCTAGACTCGGTTGCATATTTGGGAGATATACATATATCCCCATTGTCTCTTTGTGAATTGCTTATCCAGTCTCTATTCCCAATCCTTTCTAAGCTCCTCTGATTGATTCTTGTAATTATCATGCAGTATGTTTTATGAATTATTCCTTTTTTAATGGCAGCTTCTGTTCTACATTCTATTAAAAACTATACCAGTGCTGGTCTTTCATTTAGGAGCCCCCTATTTCTTTCCCTTTGCCTATACTCTGATATCAATTCTTGATAAGGAAGGCATTCTCTAACCTGCAGCCCAAATAAATTTTTGGCCTCTTCCCATTCTGTTACCTTTTCCTTTCTAATTATTTGTTCCCAATACCTTGGTTCCTTTGCCAATTTTCTCCAATAAATTCCAGTCCCCTCTTGCTTATTATTTGTATCCCTGACCATAGTCAACCCTATCGGCAAAATCTCTTTTCTCCATTCTCATATTGGTTTGGTTCTTAGAATACTCCCTGCTGTTTTATGAATATAATATTTTATATGATTTTGGTTGTTCTCCTTAAGAGTCTGCATCCAAAATCCCAATCTCTCCTTATTTCTTGAGCTTCCTCCCTGTGTCATCATCATCCCTTTCCACCTTGAATTATAGTTTTCCGCCTATGCTATGTATAAGAGCTTAACTGTGTTGCTCTAAATTACTCTCTCAGATTAAGTAATCCTAGTCCACCTTGTTCTATTGGTAGAATCATTTTATCCCAGTTGACCCTTGCTGTCTTCCCTTCCCTTCCCAGATAAAATCCTTCAACTCTTTTTTAATTGCTGTCCACAATTTCTCCTGTGGTTAATAAAAGTATCGCTGACCTGTGTATAAGACTAAAGGGACTAAAAGCATTTTAATGGCTTGTATCTTAGTATTCATATCCATATAACAAAACTTCCATTTTCTCAATTTTTGTATTATCTTCTGTTTAGTCTCTTCCCACATATCCTTAGCTACCACCACAGAGTCATTTCTAATCCATACTCCTAAATACTTCATTTGATCATGTCCCCATAAATATGGATATTGTTGGACCAATTCGTGTGTTTATACACAATGCAGTTTACCGTTAATTTACCATTACTGCATTTGTTTTAGCTTCATTAATTTTGTATCCTGACAAGATTTGAAACTGCCTTAAAATGTTCCACAACACTGTAATGTCCCTTTCTGGTTTTGTCATGTATAGAATAATATCATCTGCAAATAAATCCAGCTATTCCTGACTACCATACCAATTATATCCTTGAATTTCTGAGTTCCTTATTTTCTTTGCCAGTAGTTCTAAATATAATGCAAACAAAGGTGAAAGCAGACAATCCTGCCTGGTTCCTCTACTCAAGCAGAAAGTTTCGGAGAGGACCCCACCCACTTTAATTTGCTCCTCCGATCCCTCATATATTCTTCTTATCAACCTTATAATTATATCAGGGAAACCAAATGCTTCCATTGCTCAGCTCATGAAGTCCCAGTCTACTCTGTCAAATGCTTTCCCTGCATCAAGACCCACCAATAAAAGTGGTGCTTTCTTACATTCTGCATCCATTTGGATCATCAGTGTTCTGTTAATATTATCAGATGTTTGCCTCCTCTCCACAAAAGCACACTGATCTATATCTATCAATTTTGATATCACTTTTGCCATTCTTTTAGCCATTATAGACATAAACACTTTATAATCAGGGTTTAATAATGAAATGTGTCTGTATGAAGCTGGATCTGATGGAACTTTACCCTCTTTAGGTATTACCATTACCACCACCTTCTTCCAGGATGCTGGAACTTCTCCTCTTAAAATACTGTTAAATAAAACCTTCTAGATCTTTATCATTTTTTCCCTCCTAACTTTTAAACTTCCACAGGAATACTATCTATTCCTGGGGACTTTCCTGTAGATTGGTTATACATAGTTATTTTTTGTAATTGAGCCTCATCTACCTCTAACTTTGGCATATTTAATTCATCCATAAACATTTCCAGTTGTACCTTTTCTTGATTTCCATATTTCTATGTTTTATACAAATTTTCATAAAATTTCCGAAATATTTCTAATACTTCTACAGGGTCTCTTGTTGCCTTTCTTGTTATAGGCTCCCTAAGCTTGGTGACTGCACTTTCCACTTTTTGTTGACTGAGTTCTTGTGCTAAAAGTTTTTGCACTCTAGAATTGTTATCAAAAAACAGTTGCTTAACAGCAGTCTTTCTAAACTCATGCATATTGAGAATACACACAAAAATAATAAAACAACTCCACCAAATAAACGACAGGCAACCTTTGCTGTGAGCTACAGACCTTTATTGCATGAAGTGCTTTTCATTCAGATAAAATCCTTGAACTTCTTCAGATGAATTATTCAACCACTAACACCATTTAAATACTATTTCAAATTAGTCAGGTGGTATCAGCTCCAAAATTTAAAGCTATATTACCTTTTGAGCTTAAAATTAAAATCAATTAAAAAACAACATCTATATACATTCATAAAACATAATAATTAAGAAAAATAATAATGAATTAGCCTTACTATCATTGTCAAATGCAAGTCATTTATATTACTATGAAAAATTCCTGACACTATATAAAGTATTTAGAATACTTGAAAATACAAAAATACAAAACCACACAAATACTTCAGCAGCAGAAGCCCATTTCACATCTCATAAAATTATAAAATGAGATCAACTTTGTTGTCAGAAACCTTTACCCAGTTTAATAGACTACCTACATAAACTTTTCATTTTTAATATAGGCATAATTGAACACATTTCGTTCAAGCCTGGGTCATTATATGCATATAAACGTATTTGTCATATTAATTCAAGTTTATCAAGTTCTAATTCATTTGTCCCTCCCCTCAAGTTTACTGATACTTGATCTAAGACCCAAAATTTAAATTCATGCCCAGGACATTCTTGGATATGTTTAGCTAATGCATTATCCTGGCTCAGTTTTCTAATACTGTATAAATGGTCATATATTCTGTCCCTCAATCTCTGTTTTGTTTTTGCCAATATAATACTTAGGACAACATTGGCACTTGGCCAAATAAACAATAAGAATTTGACAACCCCCCCCCCTTAGACCAATTGTTGATGGTAGAAATTCTGTAACTTATGCATGTGCAAAGGTAATTGATTCAATACTTAAAAAGTATGTAACTAATGAGGCAGGAATATGTAAGGACTCATGGTCATTTTTGGAGAAGATGAATGAAATAGAATTTGATGAAAAATGCAATTTTCTTACAATTGATGTAAGAGATCTATATACGTCAATACCTCAAGATCTAGGTATTGAGTGGGTTTCCCTTAACCTTAGGAAAAAGGGTGCTTCACAAACAGAAATATCATTGATAGAAGAACTATTGGATATTGTTTTATCACACAATGATATCTATTTCAAAAACAACTTTTACCATCAAACAAAAGGAGTGGCAATGGGGTCCCCATTTGGCTCTAGCTTTGCCAATTTGGTAATGAACCACTGGGAATATAACTATATATTTAGAATAGACCATATAAAATCACAAATAGCATACTTTACCTGATTTTTGGATGACATATTCATTCTTTTTAAAGGTGATAAGGATCAAGCTGAAATTATGGTGCAGTATTTTAACCAAACTGCTGAATTTTTGGAATTCACATATAATTTTCATGAAAAGGAAATAGCATATCTAGACATTCTATTGATTAAAAATTATGTTGATAAGAAATTTGAAGTGAAGCTATATAGAAAACCTTCCTATTCTAACACATTTCTCCACTTCTCAAGCGCACACCCTTTCCGACAAAAAAAGTCAGTGGTTAAAGGACAGCTGATAAGGGCAGCACGCATGATTACTAGAGAGGATGAATTTTTATCTGAATGTAATCTGTTAAGACAAATGTTCACTAAAAGAGCATATCCTGATGGTCTTTTAGATAAAATTATAACTGAAGTGGTAGATAAATAAATAGTGGAATGTATAAACCTATCCTTGATCAAAATGGAAGGGACAGTAATTTAGTGGAAATGTATTCTAATAATATTCCAGAATTAATACAGGAAACATTACCTAATGATAACAGATTTAGTAATATGAATGTAAATTTCATTATTACATTTAACATGGATTTTCAACATATTAGAAATATAGTATGTAAAAACTGGAATATTATTACACAAGATAAGGACATATTAGAAAAAAATTAGGACCAATTCCTAAATTTGTTAGGAAAAGAGACAGGAATTTTAAAAATTTATTTGAGAATGTCCAAAATACACATATCAAATATAAGGGCATGCAACAATGTTTTGGATGCCCCTATTGTAAATACATACAAGTAGGATCATCAATAGTTATGCATAATAGGAAAGCACTGTATAGTAGAGGTAAATATAACTGTAACTCTAAAATAGTTGTTTATTTAGCCAAGTGCCAATGTTGTCCTAAGTATTATATTGACGAAACAAAACGGAGATTGAGGGACAGAATATATGACCATTTATACAGTATTAGAAAATTGAACCAGGATAATGCATTAGCTAAACAAATCCAATAATGTCCTGGGTATGAATTTACATTTTGGATCTTTGATCAAGTACCAGTAAACTTGAGGGGAGGGCCAACTGAATTAGAACTTGATAAACTTGAATTAATATGGCAAATATGTTTATATGCATATAATGACCCAGGCTTGAATGAAATGTGTTCAATTATGCCTATATTAAAAATGAAAAGTTTATGTAGGTAGTCTATTAAACTGGGTAAAGGTTTTTGACAACAAAGTTGATCTCATTTTATAATTTTATGAGATGTGAAATGGGCTTCTGCTGCTGAAGTATTTGTGTGGTTTTGTATTTTTGTATTTTCATTCTAAATACTTTATATAGTGTCAGGAATTTTTCATAGTAATATCAATGACTTGCATTTGACAATGATAGTATTATTTTTCTTAATTATTATGTTTTATGAATGTATATAGATGTTGTTTTTTAACTGATTTTAATTTTAAGCTCAAAAGGTAATATAGCTTTAAACTTTTGGAGCTGATACCACCTGACTAATTTGAAATAGTATTTAAATGGTGTTAGTGGTTGAATAATTCATCTGAAGAAGTTCAAGGATTTTATCTGAATGAAAAGCTCTTCATGCAATAAAGGTCTGTAGCTCACAGCGAAGGTAAACTCATGCATATTATCGAGGTAATCCCTTATTTTCTGTTTAGGATTCTGCAGTTGCTCCTTTTCTTGTTCTGAGAGATTTCCCTTATTCTGCAGTACTTTAGCATTTGTCAATCCCTCTAAATAATTCTTGTTACTGTTTATCCATATCCCCCTTTCTTTTATTCCCAACCTAATTTTAAACTCCACTTTAATTTTATCCCACTCCTTAGCTATGTTTTCAGAAGACAAATCTGTCTTCTCTAGTAGCTCCTGAAATAAGTCCACAACTCATTCCTTAAACTCCTCTCTTTTCAACCAGTAGGTGGGGAAGTGCCAGTGTCTCATTTTCATTTCATTGTCTTGTGTTTTTATTTTAGTTATTATTAGTGCATGATCTGAAATAGTTATTGGGTGCATTTCAAGATCTTCAATTAAATGCACATGTTCCTGTGAGATATAAAATCTATCTAGCCTAGCTCCGTTTTTGTATCTTGGTGAGTAATATGTAAATTCACTTCGAACTCCTAGTACTGAATTCACATCTTCGATGCCAAACATTTTCATACATTTCTTCAAAAATCTACCCTCCCTTGTTATATTATCCCTTCCAGGCCCCCCAGACACAGCTTCACTGTTGCAAACCAAATTCTAGTCTCCACCTATAAGTAATATTCCTTGCTGAAAGCTGATTATTTCTCCCAAAATTTTCTTAAGCTCCATTATAGCAATTTTAGGGGCATGTAAATGCATGCCAGTATAATCCTCCTCCTTAGCCAGTAGCCCCTTAGTACTATGTATTTTTCCCCTCTTCTATCGCTATTGGAGCTCCTCTTGCAATTAAAACAAGTACTCCTCTTTTCCTTTGCCCCAAATATTCCACTGAATAACCATCCTGAAAACCTTTCTTTATCAAGTTCACATGTTCAGTTCTTTCCAGGTGTGTCTCCTGTAGCATAGCTATTTGCACTCTACATTTTTAATATAGTTCATTACTCTTTATTTTTTATTGTTATCTGTAAGACCATTTAGACTGAAAGACATTACAGAAAGCATCATTTTCTTATACAGTGATTACCACCTTTTATATATAACTGCTGTTTTGCTAAATGTCTAGTTCCAACTTTTTTGTTATATGTATATACTGTCCAACAGTTTGGTCTTTTATACAGTTGTTTCATGTTATATCCATTTGTGCCTATGTCACATCTTACATAACTTTTTTGCTTTTTTTGAAAGCCCTCAGACAGAACAACCCCCCCCCCAAAAAAAAAACTTCTAAAACCTACAAACTTTACAATAACGCACAAAACTATGTACATCTTCAAATATTGAAGTTTTGCTTCCTAATAAGAACATAAGTGCTAAGTTGATAGCTACACAGGCTAAAATTAACCAAAAAGAAAGGTTAGTCATTCTAAGATGCATGGTACAGACTGTGCTGTTAGTAAATGCTATTTAGTTTTTTATATCTATATAACTTTCCCAGTTGAGAAAACACTTGAATGCTTTCAGTAAACACTTTCTCAAAGCCATTTTTCTTTATCAAATTGTCTTCTAGTAACATTCTAACCGGACACTGAACTGCTAAGGGTACCTTGTTTATCAGAAAGACTTACAGTATTTAATATTCTTTTTCATTTACATGTTTTGTAATAAACGTTTACTGGATAATGCCTATGTTTTTACCCAGTCATTTCCCTATGCCAGCATGGGAAAAAGCACATTGATTTTTATTTTGTCATACTCTGTTAACCAGATCCTTGTGCTCCCCCTATCTGCTCCCCTCATCATTCTTTTTTTCATTGGAGTGTCTCGATTTTTCAAAACTGGACAAAGAAAAAGAGAGAAGAAGAGTGAACAAGAAAAAAAAAAAAAAACAAAAGCACATGTTTATATTAGCATCCCCAATGCATTGAAACATCTGAGAGAAATTTACTTCAAGACTAACTGGTTTTGTATTATCTTTAAAGCTTTCACACCTGGGAAAACCCCTGATTGTTTTCAGGGAACATTATGTCTTAGCCAGTTTCTCTGCTATTTTTTCTTTTCCCTCAGCCAATCACCTTCCACCAGACTGTCTCCAGTTTCTCTTTACCAGACTGTCTCCATGGAGACAAGCTGCAGAAAAGCTACTTAGTATAGATATTTGCAAGGGCTAGAAAAACAACCTTATAATATTCAGTATTCTTTTTTCATTTGCTTGCTCTCTGTTTTAAAACAAAGGTCTTTAATCAGTCATTTTCCCATGCAAGAGTGAAAAAGAAGTACATCAATTTGAACTCTGTCATGCCCTCTTAACCAGGCTTTTTTTTGGTAATCATTACATTACATATGTTTCTCAAAACTGCACAAGAAGAAAAAAGAGAAGACGGGAGAAAAATAAAAACATCTGTTTGGAATCTCCATTATGCCCACAAATAGCATGCAACACAGATACAATACTATTAAGAAAAGGTGTTTTCTTTACTTACAGTTACCGTTCTCCCCTCTCTTTCCCTCCCTAAAGCATTTTTCCGAACATTAATAACATGAAGTAGGGCATATACTTGAGTCCCCCACTCAGCAAACAAATGCTGAAGAAGTCCAATGTTTCCAGATTTCCTTGTGCTATCATATTTCACAAATATAATTAATGCTTTGTAATCCCACATCAAGTTACTGATTATATTACTGTTCTTCTCCATCACCCAAATCCTGTGTCTGCTTCATTTCCAATGTACTCTCAATTCTACTGGTCAACTCTTATGCTCTCTTCCTTCTCTCCAACACTTTTCTTTGAAATATTAGAAAAGGTTTTACAGGTGCAGTCTCTCTGTGGTCTTTATTACCAGAGGAGTGAGAAGCCGAATCTCCTTCTGTTTCACAGCTCAGTTTCTGTTGGACAAACTTCTGTATTCCCTCCTTAGCATGCACTTCATCAAAAAATGATTTTGTCCCTCCAGGAAAGAATACCTTGAAGACAGCTGGATACACGAGTTTGAATTTCACACTGCAATCTCGGCATTCTCTGAATAGAGAGGATGAATTTACTCCTCTTTTGCCTGGTGTACAATGAGTAATCATTCTCCACAAACACTCTGCTGTCACCTACATTTAGCATTTTGTCCTTTTGCCACAGTTTTGACAAATTCAATTCTTTCTGCTGGTAGGATTGCATCCTTACTATTAAAGGTCTAAGTTGATTTCTTATAACTAGATTTGGAGCATACACATGATGTGCCTCCTCATCTAATAAATCCTGCTCTGGAATACCAGTCCAACTGCTTATTTGTGCTTTCATGAATTTAATGCAGTCTGTTCCTTCCAGCTTCTCTGGTATAGCTGAAAATCTCACATTTTCCCCTATGGTGCTCTGTCCTCTAATTCTAATATGTTTTGAAACATCTCTTCCTGAGCAGTCTCATATTCAGACAGCCTTTTCTTCATTTCGACCTCTGACTTTTGCAGCTTTATCATCTCATCTGAATATCTGTTTAAAGTTTCTTCCATTTGTTCCAGCCTTTTGTTGTGTTAATATACTCTATCAGTGTTTTGTTTATTTTAACCAGGTCTGTATGCAATTGTTTTATATCATCCTGTAGGTTATTAGAAGTCATGTCTGAAGGTTGCATTACTTATTGCTGAGCATCTGCAAAACTCTCCCTATTCATTGCTTCTTCCTCTCTTTTTGTAGCTGATTTTTTTTCAGATCTTCTGTATTTCTTTATTCTTGGCATCCAGGCAGTGTACTTACTATGCAGTTATTGAAATTTACCCATAAACACAAGTCTACTGGCCTTCTCTGCCAAGTTTCTGATTTCACACTAGGAGACCTAAAAAACAAAATAAGTTATGTACTCACCATAAAGTTCCATGTTTGTTGTCCATATTCTTGCCTTCATTCTTGATGGTTGGGTTCAGAACAGAACATCGGTTCTGACTCAGCTACATACTAAAGCTCAAGAGCTTTCACTGGCTCGAGCCTAAACCCTGTCCCAAGATGCCTAGCAAAAGTTACCCAGATCTCGTTAATATGAAAACCAGTCACTAAACTATTTAACCCACTATGGTACATATAACCAAAAAACCTTCAGTCCATAACTCATGAGGCCCAAAGGGAATCAGAGCTCATAGCCAATTTCAAAAATTCCTCTCGATCCTCCAGGAAGAGGGAAGGAGGATGGGATGCAAGAATGAAGGTGAGAATATGGACAACAAACATGGAACATTATGGTGAGTACATAACTTCTTTATGTTATGTTGTCCTTATCTCGCCTTCATTCTTGATGGTTGGGACAGTGTCCCCAGCACCTTCTTCTCGGGTGGCTCAAGGGGAATAAATTCTTCAGAACAGTGGAACCAAAAGATGCCCTGGTCTGGGAGGCCACATCTACTTTGTAATGACTGATAAAGGTATGAGGGTTAACCCGTGTAGCTTCAGCACAAACTGAATCCAAAGGAACTCTGGCTTAAAAGGCAGTGGAAGTAGACATAGCTCTAGTTGAATGACCTCTAACTTTCCCTGGCAGCTGCTTGTGCTGAGAATTATAAGCATAGGTAATAGTGTCTGTCAGCCATTTAGATAAAGTGACTTTTGAAACTGAAGTCCCTTTTCTATTTTCTGAGAATAAAATGGTCAGATTTTCTAAATTCTTCAGTCCTATGTAAGTAAAAACGTAACTGCCTATGGACATCCAATCGGTAAAGCTTGTATTCTGCCTTGTTGCCATAATTGGGAACAAATACAGGCAGCTCAATAGACTGATTTAAATTGGACTTGGAACATACTTTTTGCAGAAAAGAAGGATTTGTCCTGAGAGAGACTCTGTCTTTGTGAAAGATCAGATAGGGAAAATGGATGGAAAGAGCTTGAAATTCTGAAACCCTCCTAGTGGAAGTAATGTCTGTTCGAATGATTGTCTTCCCAGTAAAGAACTTCAGTGGGCAAGAGAAGGCTGGTTTGAATGGGGGGAGAACTAAAGAAGCTAGCACCAAATTTAGGTCCCAAGGAGGTGGTGGTTCTCTTATGGGAGGTCTCAAGAGGAACATAGCCCTCATAAAAGCTTTGCATAATCTGTGAGACATAATATTGGATCCCATGTCTCCTACATGGTAGTTAGATAGGGCAGCTAATTGTACTCATACAGTGGCTGCAGCTGCACCTTGATTAAAGGTTTCTGCTAAAAATTCAAGAATTTCTGATACTGGGGCTGTAAAAGGATCTGTATGGTTTTTGTCAGCCCAACAAGAAAATCTCTTCCATTTGCTCACATAAAGTTTCCTATTTGTATTCTTGCACAATGAAACCAGAATGTGTCACACTGCTGGGGATAATTCTGAAAGCCTGGCTAAGATGGCAAGTGGAGCAAACACACTGTTAGCTTAAGGGTTTGAATAGAATGGTGGAGTGTCCCTGACTGATGAGTCAGAAGATCCGGTACTGGGTCCAGGATCCAAGGCTCCTCCTGAAGATAGAAATGGGAGCCATATCTGATCAGGCCAGTATGGACCAATGAGAATTAGCCTGCAAGTTAACAATTTGGCTTTCTGAAGGACTTTGGGTATTTATGGAAATGGGGGGAAAAGCATAAAGAAGTCCTGGGGCCAATCTTGCACAAGTGCATCCCTTGGTGACTCCCCTGGAGGGGGGATTAGGACAAAGAAGCTGCTGCATTTGGAGTTCATGGATGTGGAAAAAAGGTTGCAGCAAGGCTGGCCCCACTTGTGAAAAATTTGGTTCGCAATTTCCTGTTTCAGAGACCACTCGTGAGGCATAAGAATTGCCCTGCTTAATTTGTCCACTATCACATTGGATTTCCCTGGGATATGCAATGCAGTCAGAAAACATTGAGAAGATATTGCCCATTGCCATACTTTTAGAGCCTCTCAGCACAGAGGGTAAGATCTGGTTCTGCCTTGTTTGTTGATATACCACACCACAGACATATTGTCTGTTTGTATTGCAATCGTGCCTGGTGGAAGAGAGGTCTGGAATGCCTGCAATGCCAGATGCACCGCTCTCATCTCTAGGACATTGATGTGCAAGTGTTATTCGTGTTCCTGCCAGGTCCCCTGGACAGTATGTCCCAGATAATGCCCCCCCCACCATATCTGGGAAGTGTCCGTGGTCACTGTAGCTACTGGTTGGGGAGAACAAACGGTCTGCCTATCATTACCTGTGTGGACTGAAGCCACCATCATAGGTCCCTCTTGCAAGTGTCCATAATTAAAATCTTGTTTGTCATGGGTAATTTCTGCATGGACCACTGAGCAAAGAGTAGCCACTGTAGTACACTCATGTGTAGATGAGCTAGTGGGACTAACGTTATTGCAGCTGCCATTGAACCCAGGACCTTGAGGACAAACTTTGCCTGTACCACCTTTTTCATGAGCAAGAGTGATACCTGATGGTGTAGCATTAGTACTCTTTCGTGAGGCAGTTTTGCTACCATGTCATTTGTTTTTAAGTCTGCCCCTGTAAAGGTAATATGCTGTGAAGGCGACAAGGCAGATTTTTTGAAGTTTATAGTGATTCCTAATTCTGAACAAAGATGAATGGCAGTATCCCTTGCTTTGGTCAGTAAATGCTTGGTGGTGGTGGTGGTTAGGAGCCATTTGTCTAAGTATGGAAACTTTATTTTCTTTACAGTCTTGTTTAGTCTGCTGAGATCCAAAATGGGCCTACAGTCCCCTGTCTTCTTTGGAACTGAAAAGAACCTTGAGTAAGTTCCAGATCCAATTTGGTCTGCAGGGACTTCTTGGATGACTCTTTTTATTAGCAACCTTTGTACTTCTAGGGTTGCTTGATCCCTTTGACCCTGTGGTATGTCTGGGATAGACCTTGGTGGAAGGGGTGGAAAGGAAAAAGGAATGTTGTATCCCCTGGATATGATCAACTGTACCCATTTGTCTTGAGTGATGTCCAGCCAGGCCTTTGGGTACAGTGATAATCTCCCCCCTGACTGCCTCCAGAGGTGGACAGGCAGGCCTCCTTTCAGGAACACTGGAAGGGCCAACCAGAGAATGTATCTCTGTCACCCTGATTCTGCGGACCCCCTCTGCTGTGAGGGTGGCATCTTCCATTGTTATTTCCCCCTCTGCCCCTGGGGGAAAATTCACCATGTGCATCCAGCAAAGCTCTTTGGGATTTCCGGAAACACATTTTTCCACCCTTCAGACTCTTGGGATAAGGTCTGGCAGGGACAGAAAAACATATTCCCATGGCAGAAAGAGTTTTGCCATCTTGTTCGCACCTGGTAAGAGTTTCTTTCACTTCTGGCCTGAACAAAGACGAGCCATCAAAAAGGGTGTTAATAAAGGAAGACTTGAAGGGTTCAGCAAACTCACAAAGACGCATCTAGGAATGACTCCTCAGAGTTATTCCTGTGCCTGCTGCCCTGCTCGCTCCACCAGCTGCATATGAAATGAGGTGCATGGAGGAGTTTACTATAGAATTTAAGGTAGCAAGCTGAGAATTTACCTTGTCAGGTACCCCTGCAGCTGTAGTACCTTGGAGGGTATCTCCTAGTTCCTTGAGTAAAGTGGGATAAGTAATTCAGTGACCTAAGAGTAAAGGCTGCTGACAAAAACATATGCTTCCTGTATCTGTCCTTCATTTAAGACTCCTTATTCGGCAGATGGACAGATGAAGAAGTTTTGGCTAATTCCTTCCTGGTAGCCACCACCACCACCATAGCATCTACTGGGACACCTTTTGTCAGGAATTATTTGACATCTAGGGCTGTAATAAATTTGTTGGGCCTCCAAAGAGTGAATTCCACAGATTCTGGAGAGCCCCACGCCTTTCAACTGAGTACACCAAGGAGCTGGTTAAAAGGCAGAGACACCCAAGAGGTGGAGGGTTGAAATCCAAATGCCTCCAAATATTCAAACTCTTCTTCAGAAGACAAGAGGGCCTTCCAATCATCTCTCTACTTTAGGATCTCTAAGATGTCTGAAAAGGAGACATCCTCAGAGGGTGACCATGGGGACCCTTCTGAATCTTCTAAGTCCATATCTGAAGTGACAGACTCAGGGGAGTCCAGGTGCTTCCTCTTACAAGTTCTCTGGGGAGGTTTCAGAAGAGAGTGTCTCACCCATTGGGGGGTCCTGGGGCATAGGATCTCTATGCTTGGGCTGGAGAGATGGTGTGGAGGTAGACACTGGTCCTTTAGGGGGAAAACTGACTGGAGCTGAGGGTAGAGCAGTCTGAGAGGACAGCATGTTCCTCATCATCTCAAAGGCACCAAGGTCCTGGCCTGAGAAAGGCTCTGGCTCCGAGGAACCTGGAGACTTTCCATCTACCAAGGATGATGGCTCCAAGACTGATGTGGGAGCCGAATTCACCTGCGCTGAAGCCCCAAGTGGAAGAGTCAGATCAGATAAGGGTCCAATTCGACTCTCCCCCTGAACCCGAAGATGGAGTGTCAGCTCCCTGATTCCTCGATAGAAGACAACATCGAGGAGATTGGAGCAGAAGTCAAACCTGAAACACCGGGAGTGGTTTTCAGATCCAACAGTTCCACCACAAAGACCTCCAGGCACTCCAGCTTCAAACTCATCCAAGTCAAAGGAGGAATAGAAGATAAGACAGGTTCGGTGGTCAGCTCCATATCCTTCTGGGCTGGGCTTGAAAGAATTTTTGCTAGGGCCAGCATCAGAAGCAATCTCTTAACCACCCACTCTACATCATCGTCCAATAAGCTCCTGGATAATTGAGAGGAATAGATGGATGATCTGTGGCTACCAGCCACCGATTGCAGAAGGGGTGACTGTGGTACCAAACGAACCAGCTCCAAGGATGGTGATAGACTCCTTTTTTGGCCCTGAGTCAGTTCCAGCGATACAGATGGAACCGATGGAGACTTGGACTTCTCGGACCCGATAGTATTTGGATCCGAAGCTACTAGTTTTTCCAGTCTCTTCATTGGCTCAGAAACAGGAACCGATGAAGTTGATTTTTTATGGGCTTATCTTTAGAGGTCTGATTCCCTTCAACAGCCATCTCAAAAGGTCCCTTTAACAAGCCCCTATCAATTTGTTTTTCCACTCCTGCAGGACCCTAGAGCTAAAGCCATGACATACAGCACAGAAATCCTGCAGGTGATCGGCTCCTAAACAATAAACACAGCTAGTGTGTCCGTCTGTCAAAGATATTTTCTGTGTGCATGAGTCACACTTTAAATCCAGACTGTTTTGTCTCTTTAGAAGTATCTTTAAACATGATGCAGACCTGGTCACAACTATAGCTAAACAGCACTATGAAAAAACATACAGCTATAAAGTAACAGCCCTATGCAATACAGGAAAACACAAACAAAACAAGCAGAGAGGAGACAAAGTTTATATATTTTTTTATTTTCTTTTTTAAACTTTATAGGGAAAGAAGGAAATGGGGCTAGAACAGAGGTCTCTAAGTTAAATGACAATCTACTCTGACCTGAAAGTTAGGTAGTAAAACTGGGGTGGGGGGAACCCTCTAATCTAAACAGACTAAGATAAAAGGGGACAGAAAATGAATCATCTAACAAATGGATTTGTATATGGAGGAAACTAAATTTATAGATGGAGACAGAGACAGAGAGAAAGAGAGAAAGGCCTGAGTAAAACGACGGCCCACACAGTAACAGCAAAAGCAGTGAGAAACCCAAAAGCAATGCTCCCAACACGCTACAAAGGTAACTACTTAAAGATATTATAAGTTTTCCACTAAAAAACTTTAAAGAAAAATAAATGAAAGAAACTTAGCCTGAGCCAGCAAAAAAGCAATCCTGAAGCAGCAAGTGGCAAACGAGATATGGGTAACTGTCGTTAGACATCTTGGGATATGGTTTAGCCTCGAGCCAGTGAAAGCTCTTGAGCTTTAGTATGTGGCCGAGTCAGAACTGACGCTCAGTTCCGAACCCAACCATCAAGAATGAAGGCGAGATAAGGACAACATAACATCAAGCTGTTATTCAGTGTGCAGCCATCTTTGAACTTCCAATCCTGTTGTCCATTAACTTGGTACAAAACCTGTATTATACAATACCTCCCGTAAAACGTGCACGCTGATTGGCCAGCCCAACCAGCGTGCCCGTTGTAAATCCCTCAATATACTAACGGAAAAAGGTCCGGTCGCCCGGACTTTTTCCATTAGTATAAAACACTGTCTCGCTATGTTAAAAGAGTTTAACATAGCGACACAGGTTTAAAAAAAGCAACGGAGATCTCCGTTGCTTTTTTTAAAGCTGTCTCGCTATGTTAAACTCCTTTAACATAGCGACACAGTGTGTAAAAAGCAACGGAGATCTTGCAATCTCCGTTGCTTTTTTTTTAAAGCTGTCTCGCTATATTAAATGGGTTTAACATAGCGAGACAGCTTTAAAATAAGCAACGGAGATATCCGTTGCTTATTTTAAAGCTGTCTCGCTATGTTAAACCCATTTAACATAGCGAAACAGTAAAAAGCAACGGAGATCTTGCTTTCTCCGTTGCTTTTGCCCACAGTTCTGATGTACTGTGCAGGCGCGCAGTACATCAGAACTGCCGCAGAATACCAGACAGCTGCGGAAGGGCAGTAAAGAGGCATTATACAATGCCATTATTTAAGAAAAGTAATTATTTCTTTTCTTAAATAATGTCATTAGATATAATAACCACGCCTGGTGTGGGTAATGCTGGATTTACCCACGGTTGGTTTTGTTTGGTCCCGAGGGCGAACCACGCCAACCGTGGGTAAATCCAGCATTACCCACACCCAGGCATGGGTTATTGCTATATGGAAGAACAGTTAAAACAGTATTATTACTGCAGTGGTGGTGCTGCGGTAGCCTTGTCGCCTCACAGTAAGATGCTGTTCGGTTCGATTCTCAGCTAGAGCGTCTTCTGCATGGAGACATGCATAAATGGGCGTACCTTCATTGAAGGTTGTGCATCAGAGCTGGCAACTCAGTATGTAAAAATCTACTGCCAATCATTAATGGACCAGAGTTCCTCTGTGGCAACTCCTAACCGGGAAAAGACGAAAGACACAGCAACATTAGGGGTGTGGCTAACTCATGTTTCATGCTATTTAAGATGCAACCAGAGATAATATCAGGACTCATCAATGCATTATTTTTATCTTTTCATAGTGGTTTCAGGACTTGGTCTTGTGTGGTAGCTGGAGTTGAGCTGGTTTCAGGTATATCTCGTAGGATAGATGGAGGTGAGAGAAGGGGAAGTAAAGTTTGAAATTAATTTATCGGCCAGTAGGTTAGCTATATCTTTAGTCTCAGTGTAGGTAACATCATTCACAATCAGCTGAGCTCTTTGCTGTGTTGTGCTTCTGAGATTACGAACATAACTAAAAAGCCTTGGGTAGCTATTTTATCCTAAAACCTGGATTTGGTGGACTTTATTAAGCTCTTGAGTTATTTGTTTGTTTCAGTGATGAGGGTTCTATCATTCTATAAATTACTCTTCTTACTTTTGGTCAAAATTATGTTCCTTTTATTGCAAGACTTGTTGATATTATGCTTCTACGGGGGGGGGGGTCCTACAGGGTACAGCTGTATTTAGGCAGCTGTTTATATGCTGGTATAGTTATATGGCATATGTTTCTGTGTATTCAGCAGAGTTAACTTGGATTGGTGGAGATTTCAAGTTTGCCAATGTATCACTTAGGAGTAGGTAGTTTGTCTTTGAGAATTCTTTTGGTGGAAGAGGTCTCAGGGCAAGATCAAAAATGTTGTTCCTGATGGTGAGTACTCTGACTGATTGTTCCAGGGTATTTGTATTGATAAAGTACAGGAATCGCTGTGCTATGCACTACTGGTGGTGTAAATTCCCCACTCTATAGTTGGATATGTTGGATCACTTTGGAAATGGTAGAGTTTTATACTGAGTGATTCTAGTTCCTGTAAATAGGTATTGTGACTTTCTTAGATCATAGAGGGAGTTCTGTAACTAGCAAATAAGTGGTACAGGACCTTTCTGATGGTTATTTGAACACGAAGAAGCCCTACTGCATCATGCTGTTTTTCTGTGATGAGAATCTCTTCTGGATAGAGACTGAGATACTGCCACCCTTTTTTCCTTGCAGCACAGTAACTGGTCTAAACATGAGGAAGGTATTATAGACCTCCACAGCTGGAGTGATGTATAACATTTTAAACCATGTTTCAGGCACTATACAGACATCTACATACTCCAGGGTAAGCAGGGCTTGTAGGGAGTGGAGTTTCCTGTTTAGGCCTCTAGCATTGATTAGTAACACCTTCATATTTTCCTTTGCTTGCTTTGCTAACTTGGCAGTTTTATCAGTCTGGCATTGCCTAAACAAGGGATTACAGTGGTGGACAATGTCTTTGCCAATAATCAAAACCCTAGAGGGGACAGATGCAGGCGATCCCTGGTGATCACATCCTCCCAGGCTGACAAATGTTGCACCCCCTTCAAATGACACCAAGAGCTTAACTTATTACTGAAGTCGATTATTGTTTACTCATATTGTGGCATCATCCTCGGAGAAAGTACAAATGCTGCTCAGTGCTAGGCCCATACATCCCTGGAACACATAGTTTGAGAGCTCCATCACGTCTCTTATCAAATAGTCCAGGGAAGTATATCTCAAGTCATTAACACCCACATGTACTATGTCAGAATCATACCGGTAATTGTTGTTCAAAGACGAGTGTGTGTGTGATCTGATGGACCCTGGCAACAGAAAAGCCACTAACACTTTCCTTGATCAGCCTGTTAAGAGGTGTATCTACAGGTTACCTCTGTTGCTCTCCTACTCAGGATACAATAGAAGAGTCTTCATGGGTTCTGTTCAAACAACTTTATTATATACAAACACATTATGATAGACGTTTACTGGCTTTAACTTAGGTAACTTATATACAAACTAGTTATTGCAATCATACATGCTCACTCCCCGGCTGCACTCTCAAAATGGCACTGGGTATAGCGCGTGCCTGCTTTTTACATGTGCACGTTCAGTCCTTGATATGCTTCTTAAAGATACAGCACATACACTCTGTTCTACATCCTCCCTCTTTGAGAAATAGATCATGCAATGGTATGAATCACATTTGGCATGCAGATAATACAAATAGTTCTTTGTCATGCAATTATGCAGAACTAGGTACATATATAAAGTTATGTCCATGTTGCTGTGTATTTCACACCGGGCCTGGAAAAACAACCATAGGTTCATAGGTTCATAGGTTTATACTAGGCTATCTGCCCTAAGGCATTTATAAGCCTAGCCCAAAGTTTTGTGGCTTCCACCACCCCTTATATGAAAAAATACTGTGCCCATTAGATTGTTGTGCCTCTGTCCAGCAGTGACCCAGAGATGATTCCCGGGGTAAACCTACGATCTCCCATCCACAGGTCAAGATTTCTCTTGAACAGAGCCAGCGAGGTGCTCTGCCCAGCATGGACCAGGATTTTATTCCACAGCATAGGGAGTCTCTGATTGATAAATCTATCCCTCCAGCACGTCCTATTTATATCCGTGCTAAGGTTTAAGTCGCTTGCTCTAGTGGTTCTAGTGGATTTGGATTTTTTGAGGTGGAGCATGTCCATTAATTCTGGGTTGGACATGGCCTTGTATGTCAGGCACATGTCACCTCTGAGCAGACGGTATGCGACTGAATAGAGCTGGAGTTTCTTCAATCTGGCAGCATATGACAGATTTTGGAGTCCCTTTATCCTTTTGGTGAGGAACTTTTGGGGTGTCTCCAATTGCTGCAGATGTCGGGTGAGATACATCCCGAATGGGGCATTGTACTCGATCATTGGTCTGATAAGTGAAGAGTACAGGGGAACAATGACCTCACTAGATCTGGATGTGAATCCCTTCATGATCATGTGGGCAATGTAGAAGGTCTTTCTAACCACTTTAGCAACGTGAGTGTCAAAAGAAAGGCCACTGTCAACCTGGGTCCCCAGGTCCCTGATAACCTCTTCTGTGCTTAGTGGATTGCCACCTATATGGTAGCTTGGGGTTACCTTGTTTTTCCCGAAGGGTATGACTATACATTTTTTGGCGTTTAACTTCAGGCCATGGCTCTGGCACCAGCTATCTGTTTCCGTGAGTCCCCTCTGGAGGATATCCGTGTCCGATGCACTTTCCACTATGGCGCCCAGTTTGCAGTCATCTGCAAACTTTGTCAGCCAAAGTCCTCCCATGTTGGCCTGTACTTCTGAGAAGTAGATGCCGAACAATAGGGGGCCAAGGACCGAGCCCTGTGGGACACCACTTGTGACCAGCTTGGAGTCTGACATAGCGCCAGCAACTCTAACCCTGTGGGTTCTGTCCTTAAGCCAGTTTGCAACCCATCTTGTGACATATGGGTTTACATTTAAGCTAGTAAGTTTTTCTACAATATCAGAATATAAGACGCGGAAAACAGTTCAGACCAAAGAACAGGCAGGAAACCACTGTGTAGAACAACTCTTTATAAACCAGCAAAGCTTTCGGATACAATCCTTCATCAATACTAACCAATACAAAAAAGCTCATTCCTTAAATACAGGTCCAAACAAGCCATGTGACCTGCAGCCAAGAAATCACATGACAAAGAAAATCACACAAAATATAAAGCATATATATATACACAAGCTAATAAAAAATATAAAATTAGAATTTATAAAATACATACATATAACTAACATAATCTAGATCTACTCAATTTAACTAAAACTGGCTTAATGCTAACCATACTGTTAAGACCTGGTCTGGAGTCACTTAAAAGTTTCAAAATTCACTCATACTCTTTAATTTCCAAATAATTATTCAGATCTCCACCTCTAGGATTTGGTAAAACTACATCAATAATCCTGAATTTAAAAAAATGGTGTTGCCCATACTCAGCTATGTGCTTATATAATGCATTCCTTTCATAGCATCTTCTTATCTCTGACTTTTGTTCAATAATTCTATCCTTAAGCTTACGTGTAGATTTACCTACATAAAAAGCACTGCATGCCACACACATAGCTAAATAGACAATGTGGGTGGTGTTACAAGTCCCCGCCACTCTAAATCTAAATGTCTTTCTACTTGTAGGATGCTGAAACACTTCACTTCCATCACTACAAATATCATCACAACAAGAGCAATTATAGCACTTAAAAGTACCACACCTAGCTGATGTGGACCCATACGTAGCCCTATCAAAATCCTTATAGCACAAGGAACTCTTAAGAGTTTTCATATTTCTATATGCATAGCAGGGTTTAGGGCCTAACATAGTTTTTAATTCATCCAGCGCCATTAGAACAGCCCAATTATTGGATATAATCCGTCTAATATATGGTGTCCTTAGTTTAAAAGTAGTTAAATATCTGACAGGCGTTGAAAGTACCTTTGCACCATCAGAGGCCGGATTAATCACATTCATAGCATCTTGAAGTAATACTGGTTTCAATGTAGTTTTCCTGTCCTCCCTAACCCTACCAGTATGTATAGAAAGCAGAGAACCACTATATCCACTAAACGTAAAGTCTTCTGTCATCTGATTCAATTGTGTTTCAAAACAAAGATCATCAGGGTTTAATCTACTAAGTCTACAAAACTGGGACCTAACCATACTTGTAAAAATATGTGGTGCATGCATACTGGTAGCATGAGTATATCTGCCAGAGCAGACCTCTTTTCTATGTACACTTGTATGTAATAAGTCCCCAGTTAATTTCAGATTGATGTCCAAAAATGTGACATCAGTCTCAGACACCACCATCTTAAATTTCAAAAAAGGGGATGCTAAGTTTAAATAATCCATAAATTTAATAAGATTTTCATGCGTACCCTGCCATATCAAAAGACAGTCATCCACAAATCATTGAAAAAATCTAATGTGACTTCTAAATGGGTTCACATCACTAAATATATGTGTCCTCTCCCATTGATAAAGTACCAGATTGGCGTAGGTGTTGGCTACGGACGTACCCATCGCTACACCTATAAGTTGTAAGTAAGTTGACCCATTGAATAAAAAAACATTATTTCTTAATACAACATCCATGAGACTACATATAATCTCAACCTTGTCTGGTCTTCCAGATGAAAATGATATCAAAAGATCCCTTAGTAACTCTATTCCGATGTCATTGGGGATCACAGTGAAGAGTGACACAATATCCAGTGTGACCAAATAATAATTATTATTATTACTGGCTAGTGACCCTTTCTCCATGTCATACCAAACCCTTAGCTTTTGCAATAAGTCAAAGCTGTCTTTTAGAATAGAATCACACTTACCCAAATAGGGGACAAGTTGCCCGTGTAAATAAATAGAAATGGGCTCTGTGACCCGAGTGGGGTATTGTGTCGAAAGCCTTTGCAAGGTCAAGGTAGGCTGTATGGACTGCCCTTCCCTCATCAATGGCCTTGGTGACTGTTTCGAAGAAGTCAACCAAGTTCAAAAGGCATGATCTGCCCTCGACGAAGCCAAACTGGGTCGGGTCCAATGTCTGCAAGTCCCCTATATCTTTGTTTATGAGCTCCATTATGATCCTCTCCATAGCTTTGCAGACTAGACTTGTTAAGCTTATGGGGCGGTAATTACCAGGGTCTGTAGAGGCACCACCTTTGTGGAGTGGGACCACAGTTGCCGTACGCCACTCCTTGGGCACGTATCCTGTGGTAAGGCTGAGATTAAACAGCTGCCTTATGTGCGGGTTTAGTTCCTCATTGAGCTCGTGTAGCACACAGCCGGGGACACCATCCGGTCCCATTGATGCTGTGTTTTTAGCTTTAGAGAGAGCAGCTTTCACCTGCGCATTTGAGATGTCTGGGAGGCTACACTCCACTGGGATAGTTATCTCTCCTTTAGGGGGGGAGAGGGGGTGAAGTTTGCACTGAACCTGTCTGCCAGTATGTTGGCAATGTCTGTGGGTTCAGTGATTTTTGTATCATTTTGGACTAATTCTGAGCATATCTGGGAGTTTCCACCCAGGTTCCTAACATAGCTGAAAAAGGCCTTATGATTGTCTTTTGAATCCATGGCAATTTTTCTCTCAAAATTGGCCTTAGTTGATTTTATGAGTGCTCATATTTTTTTACTAATACTGATCAGGGGTGACTTCCCTTTTATGGATTTTGTTCTATCATGTAATAGCTTTCTCCTCTTATTGTAAAGTTTGTTAATGGCTGGGGTCCACCAGACTGGACGTTTGCCCTTGGTGGAAAGAGTCTTGGTTTTATTTGGGATTGCCTGGTCCATTCAGTCCTGGAGGTGTTCATAGAAGGCATTTGTAAGGGCTTCCGCAGCTTGGGTTGTGGTTTCCACTGGCTCAGGGGCCTTGAAGGATACCACACCAGTCTTGAGTAGTGTGAAGTTTGCTTTAGAGAAGTTCTTCACTGTGGTCTTTTTTGTTTGGGGTGGGGGCGGGATGTGGATTTCCAGTGAGATTAGTTTATGATCAGATCTCGCCAATGAGGGATATACTTCCGGTGTGGAGCATTTTGTCCCCATGTTTGTGATAATGAGATCTAGTATATTTTCTCCTCTCGTGGGAACAGTGACTAGTTGTTCCATGGCATTTGAATTTATGAACTCCAGGAACCGTTGGGCTAGAAAGTTAGGGCTTGAGTAATGTTCCCAGTCTATATTCGGGCAGTTGAAGTCACCCAATATGATGGTGTTTGGAGATATATTTATACCCTCCAGTGTCTTCAGGAAGGCTGTGTGGGGTTCCTGAGTTTGAGAGGGTGGCCTGTAGCATGCTACAAATTGTAAAGCAGTTTTGCCTATGGTTAGTTGCACCTGGATGGTTTCCGATGCTTCGTGCGTTGCCACCAACCTGGAGGTGTGGGTATCCTTTATTAATATGGATATACCCCCTCCTTTTGTGGTGTGGTCCAGGTTTTGGGGCCGGAACGCATGATATGAGGTAAAACCTGATAGTGCCAGGGTGCTCTCAGGAGCCTTGAACCAGGTTTCAGTTACAGCACAGACATCGATGTTCTCCATACTGAGAAGGGACTCGAGTGTGTGCATTTTGAGATTTAGACTTCTGGCATTGAGCAGCATTACCCTCAGTTTCTTCCCATTTTTGTTTTCTAGGGTGGTAGGTTTAGAATTTGAGCCTTGCCTAAAAAAGGCACTGTGGGGGTGGCAAGAGCCTTAGCCAATATCCGGAATCCCAGGGGTGACAGGTGCAAGCCGTCCCTCATGGCAGCGTGGCTTGTCAAGCATGTCATCCCAGGCAGACAGACACTGGATCCCCTTTGAATGACACCAGAAATTAAGCCAATTGTTAAAGCTGATCATCTTGTCTCTATATTGTGGCATCATTCTTGGTGAAGGAAGGATACTGCTCAGGGCCAGGGTCATACCTGCCTGTGCTACATAATCAGAGAGCTCCTCTATGTCTCTTTTCATGTAGTCCAGGGAGGTACATCTCAGGTCGTTCACACCAGCATGGACAATGACTGTGTCATACTTGTACTTGCCGTGGAGTGACCAGAGTGCTTGTGTTATGTGGTGGATTCTAGCGCCCGATAGGCAGCTTACTGTGACCCTCTCCTTGTTCAGCCTGGTGAGTGGGACGTCAGTGTGTCTGACTATGGAGTCACCTATGACAAGTATGTTTGGTGTTGTATTTGGCCTTAAGGGCTGTGACTGCTTTGCACACTGATTTTGTGGTTTATGTGTTGCTTGTGGGGTGTCTTGAGGTAGCAGTTGCTTGGGTGTCTGCTTTGGAGGCCTCTGCTGTTTAGGTAAATTTTTACTCAGAGCCTCCGAGTAGGTCTTTGTGTGTTTATGTGTTTGATTCTGTGGTGTGGTAGCATTATGTGAGGCTGGTTTTGTGGTGTGTGCAGTTGCCTTCTCCTCCTGTCTGGTCTTGCCAGTCCTGAGTTGAGAGAGCTCAGCCTCCAGTTTGGCTAAATAGCTGCATCTCTCGCAAGTATTTGTGTTATGTGGGAGGAGGAGAGGGTTGTCTGTGTACATGAGGCAATTGTAACATGCCTCAATATTTCCAGATTCACCAACTGGGCAGGAGAGGACGCCAGCATCTGGCCCTTCGACATGCTAGAAAAATTAAGGAGTTAGGTATGAGACTGAATAAGAGAGGACTTAGTAAGGAAGTGGGTACTCCTGGGGGGGTTTCGCAAGTGAGGGACTTTGTATAATATAGAAGTGCTTAACCTGCAAGGAAGATGCTTTTAAGACAAGTGCTGAGCTTTTTTTGGAAAAAAAAACTTTTAGGAACAAGTGCTGCGCTTTTTAGTTAAGGGATATACTGTTTAGGTTACTAGTAGAGCAGTTCTAAGGGAAAAAATGAAGAACAGACTTTATGGAGCCAGAAAAAGTTTAACCTTGTTAAACCGGCGCTGCCCGATGCTGCTCTAGTGGCAACTCCGCGCTAAAGCATGCTTTATAGCAGGGGGCTGGAAAAGGCAGGAAATGACCCAAAATGGCCACTGAATTACAAGTTACTGTCTTAAACCACTCCTCTGAGGACAAACAGGCAGCTCAGTACTCCCCACTCCCACTGGTGAGTAAAGAAACTTCCCCCTGACCAAACAAAGAAAATGGAGAAGTACAGGAACCAAGACAAAGCCCAGGGATCAGCAAAACCTGATCACTGGAACAACTAGCCAGGAAAGTTAGGAGAACAAGAATATATATTTTTTTTTTTTAATTTTTTTCACAGACAGAACAGAAAACACAATAAATGCTTTGCTTTTCGATTAAATGCTATCAAAAGCTAGTACACTTGAGTGTATTAGCCTGTAGTTTAACTTTTAAGCAAACTTAAACTAAGAAGTGCAAATCATGTGACATAAAAATGAGAATTAGATTTAGCAATTGGAACTGTCTCTGCAGAATGTTCAACCTTGGGAATATCTGGAATATCCTCAGGAATGGAAGTAGAGGTTGAGACACATTCTGGGATGGAAAAAATGTCTGACTTGCTCTGAGATCAAGAGTCTGTATCACAGAAATAATGCTGCGATAATGATTGGTACAGGAAGAAGATGTCTGCAATTTCTCCTGTACACTCCACACTCTCAGATTCTACAATCACATATACCAGTAACTTGACCAATCTGGTCGAAGCCTTTTGAAGTTTGTATCCTCACTGTCTCTCCTTCTTTTAATGGTCAAAGAAATCTGCTTGATTTATCATAACTGGACTCCTGGATAGAATGCTTCTTGAATAATTAAGCTTAGTTTTGTTGTTCTTAGCTTTAGGCCTCAATAAACTGGAACTAATAGGTAGCACTGTTCTGGTTTGCCTAGATAGAAGTCTTTGACAAGGCAAGCCAAGTAGATCGTCACAGGGTATATTTCTGAGATTAAGTAAATTCAAAAAGACATCAGTATTGTCGCGCTTTGACCTTTCAAGTGATTGATATGTACTCTGCACTGCAAGTTCAGCTAGTTCATTTGACTGTGGATATTCAGGACTGCTAGTAACATGTACAAAGTCCCATTCGCTTGCAAATTTCTGAAACAGCTGACTAGTAAATTGAGTACCATTGTCAGAAATAACTTTGTGTGGACTAAAAATGGACTGAGAAATGATATCTCAGCTTAGTAATAACAGTAGTGGATGTTAGATTAGGTAGTAGATCAATCTCAAACCAGTCTGAATAAGAGTCTACCAATACCAAATAATGTTGATTGCCCCGCTCGAAGATATCAGTGGCTACTGTTGACCAAGGTAGTTCAGGAACTTGACTTAGCTGAAGTGGTTCTCTTTGCAAATGCATATTAGTATTATTGCATACCAAACAAGTAATGAAGGCCAAAGTATTAGTTCTCTCACCCTTCTCTTAGTAGATGCAGACCCTGGGTGACCATGATGCAAAATCTGAATATATTCATGTTGTAAGGAAGCAGGAACACAAATTTTACGACCTTTGAAAATAATGCCACCTTCCATCAACATCTCATCTCTGTAGGGAAAATAGGTCTGGTACATTAGATTGCTTTGATGGCCATCCAACGTTAATGTAGTGGTTGAGCTTTTGCAAAATTGGATCAGTATCTGTGTAATCTCTCAGCTCATCAAGTCTAGTGGTAGAGAAATTATGCACTGCCATCACGTCAAAGTCAAAATTCTCTGTGCCAAGTTGTTCCGTTGTATTTCTGGGCAATCTGGATAAGGTATCAGCCAGATAAAGTAATCTGCCTTTTGTACAGACCATTTTGAAGTTGTACTTTTGCAATATGAGCATAATTCTTTGTAATCTCACTGCAGCTGAATGCATAGGGTTCTTTAGAATAGTAACTAGAGGTTAGTAGTCAGTTTCAATCTGAATAGCTTGACCATAAATATAATCATGGAACTTTGAACATGCAAATACTATTGCCAAAAGTTCTTTCTCAATTTGAGCATATTGTATTTCAGTTTGAGTAAATGTTCTAGATCACATGTGTCAAACACAAGGCCAGCAGGCCATATCTGGCCCACCTGGATGTTTTATGTGGCCCGCGGTGAGGACAGCCGGCCAGCTGTGTCAGCGTCAACCCTGTATGCCTAAATGGGTCATACAGCAATTACTCAAGTGCTGAAAAGAAGTTAATGGCAGAGGAGTTGTGTTCTTTTGTTTTTTTGTTTTTTGTTTTTTTTTTTATGTATTTATTTGGAAGCTTACATCTTTTAGTGGACTGTGCTGTTATAAGACCCGCTGTGTTAATGTGGTGGTGAGGAGCATGATCGTCAGACAACTATGTCAGCGTCATCTCTGTTTGCCTGAATGGTGTGTAATGTGGTGTCGAGGATTGTGATCGTCAGATGGCTGTGTCAGCATCATCCCTGTGTGCCTGAATGGTGCGTAACATGTGGTGGTGAGGAGAGTGATTATCAGCGGGCTGTGTCAATGCCATCCCTGTCTGCCTGCACCACTACCCAAGGCCAACATCCGTGAATCTAGCAAATGTCCGAGGGAAAAGTTGATGCAGGGTGGTGCACTTCCTACCTAGTTTAGATAGACTGAAGATGCTGAAATGGTAACATTAGATTTTAATATGGTGGTGAGCATCATCCCCAATGGAGCACCTCTACCCAAGGCCAACATACGTGAATCTGGTAATCAAAATGTTCAAAAGAAAAGTTGATGCAGAAGGGAGACAATTTAATGAAAGATGGGACAGTGAATATATGTTTATACTTCGCAAAGACAAACCGGTGTGTATTTTGTGTTATGAGGTGGTGTCAGTGATGAAGGAGTACAATATATGTAGGCATTTTGAAACCAAACATGGAGCTAAGTATGCTAAATATGCACTTCATGAAAGACATAAAATTGTCCAAGAATTAAAAGGCAAACTGCAATCGAATCAGAACATGTTTACTAAAGCTACAGCAAAAAATGACGCAGCAGTGAAAGCTAGCTATATTGTGGCTGAAGAAATTGCCTGAGCTTTCAGGTGTTTTTCAGAGGCTGCCTTTTTGAAGCAATGTAATGCTAAAAGTGTGTGAGCAGATGTGCCCCGTCGAGATGCAGTCTTTCCATAACATCAGTTTGTCAAGAAATACCATTGCAGATCGAGTTTGAGATCTTGCAGGAAATCTAACAACACAGCTGGCTGAAGAGGCACGCAGTTATCTAGCTTTTTCATTAGCTGTCGATGAAAGCACAGACAATACTGATACAGCACAGTTGTCCATCTTTATACGAGCAGTGAAGACGGACCTCTCTGTCACTAAGGAACTCTTGGCTGTAGCTGCAATGCATGGGACGACAACAGGAAAGGAAATTTTTGAGACGGTGGAGAAGTCCATAATTAATATTAGTTTACCCTGGGAAAAGTTGATGGGCTAACTACTGATGGTGCACCTGCAATGTGTGGAGGAAAAAAGGCTTGGTTGGACTAATGAAGGAGAAAATGCTAAATAATGACTGCCACACACATCTGATTACCTATCATTGCATTATCCATCAATAAGCTATGTGTGGTAAGGTTATTGAAATGGATAATATAATAACCACAGTCACAAAAACAGTAAACTTTATATGAGCACGTGGCCTGAATCATCGCCAGTTCCAGCTGTTTTTACAGGAGGTAGGTGCAGAGCATGGAAACGTGCCATACCACACAGAAGTAAGGTGGCTTAGCAGGAGCAAAGTCCTCAAATGATTTTTTTAGCTGAGGGAGCAAATCGCTCTTTTCATGCAAAGTAAAGGAAAGCCCTTGCCTAACCTATCAGATCAACCTTGCCTTGTGATTTTGCTATGATGTGTGATTTAACAGAGCATCTTGCCCAACTGAATCAGAGGCTACAGGGATACAAACAAGTCATCACGAAGATGTCTGATATGATCACAGCATTCCAGCATAAACTTCTCTTATGGAAGCCCCAACTAGAACAGGACAATCTTGCCCACTTTCCTGTTTGTCAGAGTATCTCGGCCTCCTTATCCACCGCTTTTCCTTGTGCTTGGTTGGCTACTAAAGTGAGCCAGTTAATTGATGAGTTTGATCGGCGCTTCTCTGACTTCAGAGCACAGCACTGCAG
Organism: Protopterus annectens; assembly: GCF_019279795.1. NCBI lineage: Eukaryota > Metazoa > Chordata > Ceratodontiformes > Protopteridae > Protopterus > Protopterus annectens. Next base: position 234,809,154 of record NC_056750.1, read on the forward strand.
CTTTCACATCTTTGCCAATCCTTTCACAGCTGACATCAACAGTGCACCCCATCACATTCAGATGGAGTTGATAGATCCTCAAGCCGATAGTGGCCTGAGAGCAAAGTTCCAGGATGTCCAGATAGCAGACTTTTACCATCTACAGCTCCCTGACTTGATGCCACAGCTAAGACTTCATGCTGCCCGTGTTATGTCCATGTTTGGGAGCACCTATCTGTGCGAGTATATGTTTTCAATAATGAATCTAAACAAGAACATGCACAGATCATGCATCACCGATGAAAACATCCACACTGTTTTGCAGGTTGCCACAGCACAAGACATAAAACCAGACATTGACTCACTGACCAGAGGAAAACGGTCTCAGACATCTGGCCAGAAAACAAGTAGGTGAGCAATTTCAAAACCTAAATTTCAATGTATTAAAAAAACGTTTTTTGAACTTTTTTGCTTGTAGTACACTTGCAGTTTATTTTGTGCTTTTTGTTATTTTTAGAACATGATTAATGCACCTTGCTAAGGCACACAATGATGGCGCTGATAGAATTTAATGCACCAGGATGGCGTGAGATATGGTCTCTCAGAATGATGAAGTATCTTTACTTCTACTAATCTTAGTAGATATATAGATATATCTTAATAAAAAAAAATAATAAAACATTTGGCCTGCGACTTAGTCTATGTGTTTTTATTTTGGCCCCTTATGTGAATGAGTTTGACACCCCTGTATCTAGATGCATAGGCTACTGGTCTGCCCTCTTGAAGAATAACTGCACCAAGACCAAATTTTGAAGCATCACAGGAAAGAATGATTGGTTTATTGACATCATACTATCTTAATGTAGGTGATGTGGCAATGTTTTGCTTAAGGTCTTCAAATGCCTTCTGGTGTTGTTCTAACCAAGACCGTGTAACATTTTTGCTCATCAGCTCTCTTAAAGGTGCTGTGAACTTACTGACGTCTGGTATGAACTTGCCCAAATAATGCCTAAGAATCGCTGTAGAGCCTGAATATTATCTGGTGCTGACATCGAATAGATGCATGCTTGATTTGGTCTGGTCTCAAGCCAGTACTGGTAAATAAATGACCTACACATGTAACTTCTGGTAGCCTGAATTTACACTTCAGAGGATTGAGCTTTAAGTTCACTTCACGTGTTCTCTCTAGAGCTCTCTTTAGGTTTCTGTCATGCTCTGCTTCACCACTGCCTCCAGTCAATAAATCATCTACTATTATGTTACAAGGGTAACCTGAAAAAATGTACTCCATTGCACGCTGGAAGATTTCACATGCAGAATTTATTCCAAATGGCATTCTGAGGAATCTATATCTGCCAAACAGGGTACAGAAAGTAGTCAGTAATGAGGATTTGCAATCAAGCATCACTTGCCAAAATTAACTTTTTGCATACAAGACAGAAAAAAGCAGTAGCATTCAGTATCAGAGCTGCTACCTCTTCAACTGTACACATTAGATGATGCAGTCTCGTCAGTGCTTTGTTCAGATCTCTTTGGTCAATACATATTCTGATTTCGTCTGAGCTGCTACCATGGGTGCCACCCATTCAGTTGGTTCTGTAACTGGACAAATTACACTTTGCTGTACCATTTTATCCAACTGAGCTTTGACTTTATCTTGCATAGCTACTGAAACTTTTCTTGGTGGTCTGACTACTGCAGTGACCTCTGGGTCTAACTTCATGGAATAGACAACTGAAAATGTGCTCAACTTGTCATCAAAAACATCAGCATACTCTGAGAAAATGGCTTCAGAAAAGTTGGAACTAGGATATGCACTTATATGATGAACTTCTTTGGTAAAAGAAAGTAGATTCATTCTCAAACTGTCTTTAAGACCCAATAGTGACTGCACAGGTCTTCAAACTACATAGAATAACAAGCTGTAACAGTTCTTAACCAAATAACATGAAAGCATTACTGAGTCCACGGTTTGATTTCTTTACCTCTATAAGCAACAAGTTTTTCACTATTGGCCACATTGAGTTGGTCATTAATTCTCACTTTAGCAAACGTGTTTGCTGATATAACATTACACTTTGAACCAGTATCTACTTTAAGCTTTGTGGATTTACCATTGATCTGGACAGTACAAAACACTTCACTCTTTGCCAATAAATTCACTGCATCAGCTCTTTCAACAAATACTGATACACCATCTACACAGAAAGTAGGGATGCAGTCTACTTGATCAGTTTGCTTCTTTGTATGACCCTTCTTTGTTTGTGTGGAGTTTACCTGATTTGCAAAACTTTTGAAAATGGTTCCATTTTTTACACTTGTGACATTGTTGACCAAATGCTAAGCACTTCTCCTTTTAGACTCATCTTTGACACCACAGTTGCGACAGTTAACAATAAAGCTGGACTTGGGTTTTACTGACTCAAGTTTGTACTGCACTGAGCATGCTTCTTTCTTAGAACTTACTGGAAAACTATGTAGTTTCCCTGGTGAACTAGCAGGGGTTCTGGCTGCCATGTGTTTAGGCCTACTTCTGTTTGCCACATGTTGCATGCTATCTACATTTGCTCTGGAACCTGATGAAACCATGATCTTGTCACTTGCAAGCACACTTGTGTGCTTTTCTGTAACTTCATGGATTTGACAATTCAAATCTCTATGGCTTTACTCAATGTTAAATCACTGTCTCAAAGCAAAATCTTTCTCACAGCAGCACTATTAATACCACACATGAGCTGTCTTTTATTAACTCATATTTTAAGTCAGCAAACCGACACATTTTGGCTTTGTTTCTCAAGTCAGTAATATAAGCTGCAAAAGAATCCCTTGGTTTCTGATCTCTTGTGTAAAACAAATGCCTTTCTAATGCAATATTTGTCTGGGGGTTACACATTTCCCTGTATTTGCACTTCAAACACTTGGGGTCTTCCCTTGATTCAGCTTGTACAACAATATGATGATTTTTTACCTTCTTTCCTCATATACTGCTGGTGCATGCACAAATGAACACTCTCTTTCAATAGCCTCTGATCCAGCTAGGTTTAGCAAAATGAATTTCCTGGTGCATGCATCTTTGTCTGAATAATCTGCTTGTATAAAAATATCATACTCTTTCTCAAATATTCTCCAATTCACTGCAATATTCTGATCAAATACAAGTGGTAAGGACTTTCGAAATCCATCTGCCATATTAACACATACCAGTGAAAGGTTTTACAAATATGCATGAACACATATACATATGCTAGAAATTTATACCAGTATCTGTAACATTGCCAAATAGCACAACAAGCCTCTGTATAACTGAACTTTGCGAAATAAGTCTCTGGGGCACTGTAATACTTTTAAAATTACTATACTGCACAAAATCACCCCTTATCAGTGTAAGAAACATTTCAAATAACTGTACAATGTGAATGAACTGGGCAGAAGAAGCTCAGAGTCAGAAACATTTCGAAGTAATAGCACTTTGTGAATAAACAGTACACAGCACACTGAAATCCCCCAAAATGGTGGTACCTTGCTAGATATTTCTTTACAATGCAAGAAACACTGTGTAATGGTGGCACTTTGTGAATAGACACACCCAGCGCAAGAAACTTTTCGAAATGGCTATACTTTGACTGTACTGCACACATATAATCTCTTCAGAATACATGCACAGTAATAAGCACACACTGTAAGCACTTTTACATACTTTGAGATACTTTGAATAACTCTAGTTATGCCCTTAATACAATACAAAGTCATTGTTATGCCAAAACACAGCACTTTGCCAAACAATATGCAGTCACCTTGCTTTATTTACACTTAATATGCCCTTTTTTGCCGTTATTATATTTGTTTTGCTCATTTAATCTCTTTTCATGTCCATTCTACTTTTTTGTGCTCGTTTTTCTCTAAACATGCCCATTTTGCTTTTAAACACACTCATTTTACTTTAAACATACTCATTTTGCTTTAAATATATTTGTTTTGCTTTTCTGATAATTGTTTCATCAAATATCTTAATCTTAAACATTTCCCTTAGTTAATAAACCTTTTGTGCTTCCCGCTTGTTTAATAATGTGGTTTGTGCTCTTGTAATGCCCCATTTTAGCTTTTTTATAAAATAAGCTATTCGTGCAAATTTTCATTACCTTTGGTTCTTTTCTAGCTCTTTTTCATGTTTGTTTCTCTTAGTTTACCTTCACTGTCATCTCTGCACCTCGTGGCTCCAAATATCAATCTCTCAAATCCCAGCTCTGACACCATGTCACTCTTCTATACAATAGAAGTGTCTTTATGTGTTCTGTTCAAGCTGCTTTATTATATATAAACACATCAAAATAGAAGTTTACTGATTTTAACTTAGGTAATTTATATACAAACTAGTTATTGCAATCATACATGCTCACTCTCTGCCTGCACTCTCAAAATGGCACTGGGTACAGCACGTGTCTGCTATTTATATGTGCATGTTCAGTCCTTGATATGCTTCTTAAAGATATAGCACATACACTGTGTTCTACAACCTCTAGCTAGAATATTTGTTCAGGTAGCTGCCCATCTTACAGGCCCAGCATCCATGATTTGGGGACTCCTTGTGCTATATGAATTGTGAGGCTTAACTTGCTGAGTGTGTTTTGTGTCTGTGTTGCAATTTGGAGGCCTTTGAGGTTTAGGCAAGTTAATCTTTAGGACCTCACCACATGATGGATTATGTGCATTATGATGACCTTGGTGAGGTGTGGCATGTGGTGTACTGCTGAAGATTTTGATATTTGAGTTTACTGTGTGTGAGATTTTTGCCTCCAAGGACATTATGTATGTATATCTCTCACACAATGTGTTATGTTGTTTGAGTAGCAGATGCTGTTCAGAAAGCATGAGACTATATTATCTCAAGATACCCAGCTCAATCAGGCTGGCTACAAAAGTTGCAGGGAAGTGCTAGTCTATGGCATCAGCAAAACTGGCTCAGGGTATCAGGGGTTAGTATATCTGCTTGGAGGTTAGTTTATTAGGATACTGTTTGTATGGACTTACTACTAAGGCAGTGGGAGATGCCTAGTTATTTTATCAATGGTGTACTGCAGCTCAAGGTATATTTATTTGTGCTCAGTGCAGGTTATTTGAGCCTTAGATCTGGATTCCTAATGATGCATAGATTTTTCTGGTCTATTATAGGGAGAAAAGCTGTTGCACAGACAGCCCACTATAGAGTGACTCCAGCACTGGCAGTGCACTGAGCACAGCTTAGAACAGTTTTCATTATTCCATTTTTGATGAAAAGCTCATTTCTTACAGCTCAAGGCTATCTAGTCCTCTCAGAGTCTTAAATATAAGACCCTAGGTGGGAACAGCTCTGTACAAGTTATAACAGACTACCTGGAGAGGGATCCAATCAAATAAAGCCAGTAGTAGAGCTCTATGACTTCAGAACCTGTAGTAAGTCAGAGTTCTCTTAGTCCTGTGACTGTGAGCTACAGGTCAATGACCTCAGGGAGGTTAGAATTTTGGAAACATTAGCTCTTATAGTGGAGGCAGGGAAAACTGTAATTAGTATATAAACATTAGGGAGCAGCAAGGAGAGCAGTAGTTAATGTATCAGTTGAGAGTGGGAAGGCTTATAGCAATGTAGCAGACACAAGAACAGGTGAAAACAGTAGCAATGTAACAAGCAGAAAATCACAAGAATGCAACTTTAAGCAGGCAAATGATAAGCATAATACAAGGGTCTAGCAGCAAAACTGGAATGTAAACAGCTATAGAAGCACAGGAGCACAAATCCAGCAGCAAAAATTACAATACTGACACATACTGCAATCATTATACAGTCAAAGATATCAGAATAGGCAGAGATTTGTTAGTAACACTTCTTGTGGAAAAAAATGCAGTAATAAATGACTAAATGAAGCTCAGATCCAGCAGTAGTCCACAATCCCCCAACAACTGCAAATGAAACTACAAGACTAAGATCCCAGAATGAGTTCAAAATGCAAACAGATATAAATATGGACATGCGATATAATGTATAAACAATGTTCAGATCTTCAGAAATTCAGAATTCTTTCGCAAATGCAAATTAAGCTAGAAGACATTTATTTATTTATTCATCTTTGTTTACCTGGAAAGTCCAACTGGTTAATACCCAGGGAGAAAAGCTCCATTTGCTTACATTGAATTATACTAAGTTCCAGTTAAACACATAGTAGTTACATTTCTATTTACATCTATACAAAAACAGTAGTTACATTTATGCATTCTAAGATTTTACAGAGGTGGATGTTACTAAAGAGAAAGCCCATGTGTAACTTAGTAGATTGTACAGGCAGCAGTTATGAATAAACATTGTTTCATCATTTCCGTGAGAAGCTGAGACTATTCTCTTTAAGGAGAGTATCATACTGTGAATACAAAGTCTTAGCTTTGTGATGAGCATGTACAGGACCAGGATTGGTTAAGATGTTGTTTAAGCAGTGCTTTAAAACTGTTGAGTTTGTTGGAGAGTTTTATTTATGAAGGGATACTATTCCAGAGTTTATCAATGTATTGGGAGTACAGCAAGTCTCCTGTAACATTATTTGACTTGCTTGTAAGTAATAAGAATATGTTAATAGACCAAAGGTCCCTTGCTGGACCCTAGGGCAGTAATAAGTTTTGTAGTGTGGGGCATTTTTCTGGATGATGAATGAGTGTGTGTGCTGTTGTTAGTTGTGAATATGTTAGGTAATTGTGTAATTCAAGCCAGTTTAATTGCTTTAAGCTATGACAATGGTGGGTCCTAAGAGGAAGATTGGTGGCAAATTTAGTTGTTTTATTTTAGCAAGAAGCAAGTTTTTTTCTTTGAATACAGTTTAAGTGGGTCTAGGACATTTCACTGAAACTCAGATGACTGCGCACAATTCACTGAAAGCTCGCTTCACTGAAAACTCAATTCAGTGAAACTCATTTCATAGAAAGTTACATATGGCCTTTTCCCCACTGTAGTGTGACCCTGAAGTTAGTATATATAGTAAGGGGGGTGTGGGGGCCACAGCCCCCCACATTGGGGGGTGTAGGGGGCATAGCCACCATCCTATTTTAAATATTTTGAACCATAGACAAAGATACTTACAAGTCCAATAAATTACTCTTTTCAGAATACAATATATACACAAACTATGTGAGTGGCTACGCACCCCCCCACACACACCCCAATGTGGGGGACTGTGCCCCCCACACACCCCCTTACTATTTATACTAACTCCAGGGTTGCACTACAGCAGGGAAAAGGCCATATGTAACTTTCTATGAAATGAGTTTCAGTGAATTGTGCGCAGTCATCTGAGTTTCAGTGAAATGTGCTTTCAGTGAAATGTCCTAGACCCGTTTAAGTTTGTTAGGATAGGAGCAATGCATGAGACAGTTGGCAGTAAGAAGGTGGTGGCTAGAGTTTTTCTTGCAGTATCTGTAAGGAATCCATTGATCCTACAAAGGGAGCCTAGTTTCTGGTGTGTAGATTTAATGGTGTGCAGTATATGCTGGTCATATTTGACATTGTCATCTATTATAATGCCTAGAAGTTTTCTGTGAATTACAGATTTAGTGACAGTATTATTTGCTGACTTTATGGTAAAAAATAGTTTTTGATTTTTTGCAACTTTCTGAGGTAAAAAGCATTAACTTAGTTTTCTTGGGCTTGAGTAGGAGGTTTGATTCCTTGAGACAGGTTTTTACAGAAGAGAAACATTTTTAGGTAATGTCTTGGAGCTTATTTACTGTTGAGGCTGCAAATATTAATGCTGAGTCATCTACATGGTGGTGGAGGTATGGAGGTCATTAATAAATATATTAAATAGGAAAGGACCCAGGATAGAGTCCTGAGGGATACCTGTAGCAACTGGTTGAAAAGATGAGTAGGCTTGTTGCCATTTAACAGCTTGTTGCCTTTCAGGCAGGTAAATAAGAAACCACAACAAGGAGTATCATGAAAATCCTATTGAGAAGAGTCGAATGAGCAGCTGTTGGTGTGAAACAGTATCAACATTGCTGCATCCAGCAGTAGGTGACATAGGCAGTCACCTAGGGCCCTGTGTCTGGGGGCCCAATCTGGCCAGAAGGCTTAAGCATTCATTTTAATAATATATTTAAAAACAAAACAAAAATAAACTTCTAAACACTGCAGTGGCAGTGTCTTCTCCTTTAAGGAGAACCATGCATGCATCTCCACTGCAGATGTAGGAAGGAAACGCATTTCACACTTACACGTGAAATTTAAACTAGCCATTCCTCTAAGAGAGAAGGTAAGTGTGTGTGTGTGTGTGTGTGCGTGTGTGTGTGTGTGTGTGTGTGTGTGTGTGTATGCATGTATATATATATATATATATATATATATATATATGTGTGTGTGTGTATGTGTAAAAGTGTAATTTAAACTAGAGAGAAACTGTGTATGTACATATGTATGTGTATGTGACTGCATGTAATTTAAACTAGCTGTTCCATTTCTGTATGAGACAGAAAGTGTGTGTGTGTATGTTTGTTTGTAAACTATCCATTCTATTCATATGACAGATAAAGTGTGTGTGTATGTGTATGTCTATAATTTAAATTAGTGGTTCCATTCTGTATGAGAGAGAAGGTGTATATGTTGCTGTGTGAGAGAGAAGGTGTATGCATGTATGTATGTATATATAGAGAAGGTAGGTGCATGTGTGTTTCAACATACCTCTCAACTGTCCAGATTTAGCCTCATAGTTTTTGTCTGTTTTTCATAAAATTTGTGGTCTTCTGGTAATTCATGGAAGATTGAAGTCACTAAATAATGACATATATATGAGTTTCTGACTTCTTATTCTTCAGAAAAAATGAATGCTAACACACATCCTGTTATTCTAGCAACTTTCTATGTTAAAAAGAGCAATATTTAAAATCTATCCTAATTTTTGGGCCATTGTATCCCATTACTTTAGGCTTTGTCCAGATTTCTTACACTAAGAGGTTGCGAGGTATGCATACCTCTCAGATGATCAGATTTTTGCTTCATATATTTAGCCCATTCCTCATTAAATGCGTGGTTTTCTGGCAATTCACAGAAAAGTGAAGCCACTAAATGATTATATCTATGAGGTTCAGACTTCATATCCTTCAGTAAATGCATGCCAACACAAATTATGTTATTCTAGCAACTTTCTAAGTTAAAAGGAGCAATATTTAAAATCTATCCCTATTTTGGGCCATTGTATCTCCATTATTTTTGCTTTGTCCAGATTTTTTGCATTAAGAGATTGACAGGTATGCATACCTCTCAACTGTCAAGATTCTTGCCTCACATTTTTGGCATATTCTTCATAAAATTTGTAGTTTTCTGGAAAATCACTAATGTCATACATTTAAGTTTCATATCCTTCAGAAAATGAATGCTAAGACAAATCCTATTATTCTAGAAACTTTCTAAGTGTATAAGAGCACTATTTTAAATTTGTCCCTATTTTTTTGGCCTTTGTCCCCCATTATTTTAGTCTTTGTCCAGATTTCTTGTGCTAAGAGGTTGAGAGCTATTTGCAAGGGAAGGTAAGTTTACTGTAGCTCATGTTGTCTGTTTTTCAATGTGCAACTAGCTGTTTTGTTTAGCAAATGGCAGCTACTGTTTGTGTTGTAGAATTTGAAAGCAATGTTAGTAGCACAATTGCCTTTGGTGCAGAAGGCTGTGGATTCTACTCCTGTACCATGTGTATTGTAGTGCCCTTTCAACTGCTGCTTATTTAGTGCAGTTTAAGGGGGAATATGTGTTCTGCACTACTGAGTGTGTTCTCCTTTGTATGAGATGCCTAATAACTATGAATTTGTCACTTTGTCAGTCATTCAATTTTGCAATATTACCAGCTTACCAATTTTTTTTTTTATGTTACATAGGCAATCAATTCAAGGGCAGCAGGCACTGAATTTGTAGATGAAACACTGAAATGTAAAGTTGTTTGCCATTAGCAACCTCTTCATTAGTTACAGATCTCTTTAATATGGAATTATTCAGATGACTTTTACATCTGCAGAGATTGTGCTTATTGGCTGATATTGGTGCTTTGTAATGACAGATGTCTGAGTGGCCTTTTGTGGTTGAAAGTTTCTGAAATGGGTAGTTTTGTCATTATTGATTCATACATTTTATTTTTTTGCTTACTGGAAGAATGTTCAAAACTACAGATTTAAAACACATTCTAACAAGTGGTGCTGTATTATACAAGGACTATAATTTAATATAATCAGGAAGGTGAATCAAAGAACAGATACATTTATGCATGGCCCTAAAATTGCGTGCAAGGAGCCTATGGTTTGAAAATGGCCCAGAGGTAAACTTAATCCTTCAGTGGCCAGATGCATTCTCTTTGAATGTGGGTTTTAATGCTGTTTCAATGAATGTGAGTTTAAAAAGCAGAGAACTTTATTGCTCATGCTATCTGTTTTCATTGTGAGACTGTATTGTTTGTTTAGCAAATGGCTATTAGTGTTTGTGCTATTTTATTTCAATATCTGTAATTACTGTAGAAGTAAATAAGAAAGCAGTATGCACACTGACAGGTTTGAACAGTGTTTATGGTAACTGGGGAGAAATAGCCAACTAGTAAAACACTGAAATGACTGCGGAAGGGGCAGGGGGGTAGGGGGTTGCCACAGGAAGGGCTGTTCTGGGGGACCCCAATCTAGTACCCTGCCTAGGGCCCCATTTGACCTTGACCCCGCTCTAAGTATCAAATGTCTTTCACAAGTTTAAGAACATGGTAGTCACAAGCAGAACATTGTTTCTATTTTGGTTTATTATATTGGAAAATGTAGTAGAGCAGTAATGGTGCTGTGCTGGGGCCTGAATCTGTAATATGTTTCTAAGAGCAGGTTATTTGAGGCCAGGTATTACATCAACTGCATATGGATGCATTTCTCCAATCTTTTGGAGAGGGGGTAGAGAACAGCTATTGGTTTATACTTACTAAACTATAATGTGCCACCTTTATACAGTGGTATGATGTAGGATTTTTGTACAGTGATGGGATATATCTTTCTGCTATGAACGTATTAATTATTATGGACACAGGGAAGGCTATGACTTCTGCGGCCATCTTTAGGTAGTCTGATGGTAGTTGGTCTACAGCTACTGAAGTAGTTTTTAGTTTAAGGAGCAACTTCATTATGAGTGAGGTAGGTACTGGACTAAAACTGAAGGGCTGTCTAAGGTTTTGAATGGACAGGGTTAAACAGAGAGGGGCAGATGTATTAGTTTCTAACATAGATAATATTGACTGTATAAAGTAGGAATTAAACTGGGTGTGGAGAGAGCCTGTCATATTGTTTGATTTGGAGAGAGAGAGTGGTGATCTTGCTAGGGTGGAATAGTTTATGTAGTGATAAAAAAAGTTTTGGTTTGTTTTTATGTTTGTCTTGTAGGTTGGTGTAGAATGTTTGCTTATCCTGTCTGACATGGAGTTTTGCAAGGTTTCTAAGATGTTTAAATTGCTGGAAGGCATTTTTACGTTCTATTTTTATACTAATTTTTTCAAACTTTATCCCTTTTTATCATGATTTTTTGTTTCTTTTGTCGACCATTGTGAAGGGTTGGACTTTACTCTTTTATTAAGTATTGGTGCTAGATTATTTAAGGTCTGTAAGAACATGTTATTAAAGTTTTCTACAGCAGTATCTAGTGTCATCATTCTAAGTACATTCCAGTTATATTGTATTGTTTTAGTGTTTCACTGAAAATATCTTTGCTGAATCAGATGTATTATTTCATTATAGATCATATGTTTATTCAGGTTATGGTGAGTTCTAATATCATATGTTAGTATGTGGTCACTTATGCTGAGAGGCAGCCTACTTATGTCAATTAGTCTGATTTATTTGTAAGAATCCAGTCTAATGTTGAATGTTTCCCTGAAGTTTTGTTGATTCTAGTAGGTGTGCTTATTAATTGCCTGAAGTTGAACAAATTTATGGATTCAGTGGGGGTAGTAGAATGTATGAGTTGCCAGTCTATATTTAAGTCTCCAAGTATTATGGTTTCATAGTTAATTTTCTGGAATATCCAATACAGGATGCTTTCAGCAGTATCAATGTTATTCAATGATGGTATATAAATTGCTGTTAAACATATAGTTTTCCTATTGCTGATTTTTATTTTTTTTATTTTTATTGTAGGTTCATAGATTAGTACTAGACTAACTGCCCTTGTGGGCCATTTTAAGCCTATTCAATTACCCATATGAGAATCAAACCCTGCATCTTGTGTCCCTAAGGTAAACACCTTAACCATTATGCCAGCCTTCCTATTATTTAAGGAGAGTTATTAGAAGATCAGCATTGTTAACTTTGGGTATTTTGTGTGGAAGTAAGGTGATGGTTAGGGAACTTTTATAGATGATTGCTACACTACCTGCACTCTTGTTTTGTCTGTCATGCCTGAGTATATGACATCTGTTATATGCTGGGGTCATCTCATTATCCTTCATTTCTTTTTTTAACCAGTTTTCACTAGCTATGACTACATCATGAATATATGTGGCAAGGTAAGCACATATGTCATGGATTTTATTGCACATGCTTCTTAGGTTCATACTTAGTAAGGTGAGTTTGGGTTCTGTTTTTTGTTGAGATGTATTAGGTGAATGGTTTCTTTTGGTGATGGCAGTGATGGTTTTATGAACAGTGGGAAATGGGTTGGGGTGAATATCTCCACATTTTTTTTAAGTGAAAATTTACAGAGGGAAGAGTGTGGCCAGTTATATTTTGGTCTTGGTTTGGTATTTGATCATAAATTTGGATACTTGGTTTTGACATATTTATAAATAAATAAATTATATATGGTTTATCATCACCCAGAGACTCCCTATGCTGTGGAACAAAATCCCGGTACATGTGAGGCAGAGCACCTCTCTGGCCTTGTTCAAAAGGAATCTTGACCAATGGATGGGAGATTGCAGATATACCCCAGGGATTACTTCAGTGTCACTGCTTGACAGAGGCACAGCAAAATGATAGGCATAGTTTTTATTCAAACTAAAGGGGTGGTGAAAGCCACATAACTATGGGCTAGGCTTATAAATGCCCTTGGGCAGATAGCCTAGTATGAACCTATGAACCTATGAACCTAAATAGGGTATTATGGAGAAAGACAGGTTGGTGGATATTTATATTCTTTGTGAGGACCAGTTGAAGTCCTAAGTATTT
>NC_056750.1:234827314-234845458 GCF_019279795.1 Protopterus annectens
TGCCTCATCTGGATTTCAAACTTTTTTTTTCCAAAAAAAAACTAAAGCAGCAAGGGATATTTTCCTTTCTTTGTTGCTTGCTTCCCAAAGCACTAATGCACTGCATAAGCATGTCCCATACGCAACAGGATACAAAAAAAAAAAAAAAAATGGAAGAACAAGCGCCATTATACAAAGACATTTAAAAAAGTAATTTCTTTCTTATGTATAGTCATTGTACAATAACAATAACCAACCCCAGGGTGTGTTATACTGAAGATTTATCCACAGTTGCCTTTGCTTAATTACTTGGGCTTCACCCTCATAATTAAACCACACCAACCATGGGTAAATTAAGCAATAACCCACGGATGGGTGTGGGCAATGCTGGATTCACCCACGGTTGAAGTGGTTTGGTAATGAGGGCGAAGCCCGAGTGACCAAACAAAGCCAACCGTGGGTAAAATCCAGTATTGCCCACACCCAGCCATGGGTTATTGCTATTATGCAATGACATTATTTAAGAAAAAAAATACTTACTTTTCTTAAATAATTAAAAAGTACAAAATTCTGCGGTAGCAACCAAGTAAAAGTGATATACAGAAATCCGCTGAATGGGGTGTCTGGATCCAAGAATGTCCACCAAAAACTTTAAATTTTTAAAAGTTCATTTTAATAACCATAAAAACTACAATTAGTTAAGCGCTTTCATCTACATTGTAGACTTCATCAGAACACTAAAATGTACACTATCCTAGTTTAAATGCAGTTGTGAACCAATCACCTCCATGAACTAATCAAACAATACATAATCTTGTTATACACATGACTTAAAGTGCACAGTGCTGTCAGTAAAATAATAATTTAATCCTTTTACTATAAAAATGAGTTATATATATATGCATAAGGTACCTTAATGCAGAATACAAATCGCAAAACATTCAATCCCTTTTTGTGAATATAAGTAAAAAGATAATATTGTTAAAAACAAGTATTTAAACAATAATTATTGAAATATATATTATATGATATATAATATATACCATTAATAAGGGGTCGTGTACTTCCCCTACCATTAATTAAGATTACACTTTTAGTTCCAGAATGGGCTTGATGGATATACCATCATTTATACCTGGATATACTGTTGAATTCAATAAAATTTGCCATCTAGTTTCTCTTTCATTTAGTTTCTTACTAATGTTACCCCCCCTGGGGTTGGCATACACATGTTCTAATATGGCAAATTTAAACTCTTCACAACTGGGGCTTTTGACAAGGTGTCTGTACAATGCATTAGTTAAGTCTTTTTTCCTAATGCAGTAAAAATGGTCATATATCCTGTTCCTTGGACACCTGTCAGTTTTCCCCACATAAAAACAGGAACATTTTGTGCATTTAGCTAGGTAAACCACATGTTGGGTTCAGCAATTCCCATTCTGAAACTTTAAAGTAGTTTGACTAATGTCTTTTAGTTTTAAAGTAGCTTCTTCCAAAATGGCATAACACTGATTACAGTATCCACATTTGTGGGTGCCCCCCTCCCTATTCCTCTTGTTTTTATTGTTTACCTTTGTCTCAAATTTATTCTTAAGATTAAATCCTGTCTTGTAGACAAATGTAGGCTGCTCTCCTAATAATTTATGAATATTTTCATCAGATTTCATAATGTTCCAATTGCATGTAATTATATTACGGATGTCCTTTGATTAAGTTCCGTATTGTAATATACATGCCCGTTGGAACTGATTCTGATTCTCTGGGACTTCAGTGTTGTTGGTTTGCATATTATCAGTTCCCCTACCTAAAAGGGGTTTATATTTTTTTACCCCAATCGTCTTTTACATATTTTATAGTATCTATAAGGTTAGTAGGGTATCCCCTTTTCTTAAACATACTCCCAATGAAATCAAGTTCATTAACCATGATAATGCTAGCCTTTTGACTGTAGGGATGACAGCTGGAATATTCCAGGTATGTATTACTGAACATACTTTTCCTATGTATTTTGGAACAAAAATGATCATTTTCTATATATATAAACGTGTCTAGGTAATAAATACCCTTTCTATCACTTTTATAAGTGAATTTCAAATACTCACTAGACTTATTTAAATAATCAAAAAAACACCTCCAATTCATACATAGAACCATTCCATAAAATAAAGATGTTGTCCAAAAACCGGACGTAGCAGCTGATTAAACTATACCATTTACTTTCAAATATACATTCCTCCTCCCAGTTTAACAAAACTAAGTTAGCAAAAATGGGTGCACAAGCTGCACCCATTGGAACACTATTACTT
Organism: Protopterus annectens; assembly: GCF_019279795.1. NCBI lineage: Eukaryota > Metazoa > Chordata > Ceratodontiformes > Protopteridae > Protopterus > Protopterus annectens. The sequence goes on from NC_056750.1 coordinate 234,829,600, forward strand.
TGTCTATAATATTTGCCTTCATAGAAAATGTAATTGTGCTTTAAAACAATATCCATGAACTCTACAATTTAGAGTACCCTGTCCCATGAAAAATCAGCATATTTTTGTATACTATCCTTAAACCTTCTAAGGCCATCTTCCTCAGGAATACATGAAAAAAGATTAGTTACATTGATTGTTACAAAAATGACACCATCCTTACATTTGTCAGGGGTTAACCGACCTAAGAAATCCCACAAATCAATAACAATATGAGATATTTTCTTGTATATTGATTTCAACCAAGTATCTATCACTTGTCCAAAAGGAAAGGCTTTTGATTTATTACCCAAAATAATGGGTCTAAAGGGTGGGTCTATCAAATCTTTATGTACTTTCGGTATCCCTACAATAGTGGCTAACACTGGATGTTTTACACATAAATAATTATACAATTCAGGGTCAATTCTATTGTCTAAAATAAATTCTTCTAGATATGTCTATTTTATGATATCCAATATTCACTTCATTCAAAGATGAAATTTCATAGTTCCCTGAGTTGAGTAAAATTGTGTGCATTTTGTTAATGTATTCTTGTGTATTGTAGAGCACAACCCCACCCACTTTATCGGGTTTCATAACCCGAATTTGATGGTCATGCTGTATTTGTTTTAGAAGTACATATTCATTTTTAGTTAAATTGTACCTCATTTTTTTATTTTTACTATTATTGTATGCCTTGTAAATCTCGTCAGTCACAACCTTCTCATAGGTTGCCAAAGTAGGATTCATGGGGGGAATAAAAGTGCTAGCCTTTTTGAACATTTTATTTACTCTTACCCTACTATTATCCTGAAAATATACGGCTAGATTAAGCTTTCGCGTAAATTGTTTAAATTCCACAATATAATCAGTAATATTAAATTTTGTATTGGGAACAAATTTCATTCCTCTAGAAAACAATGTAAAATGTTCATTCTCTAATTTAAAATCAGTGTAATTAAACACACTAAAATCTCCTAAGCTAAAATGAACGTCATTGTGTTTCACTATGTTATACCCATTGTCTAATTTTTCTAATCTCCTTGATATTTCGTTTCCCTCCAATTGGTGTGTTCTGGAGCTAATTGTGTCTCCTGTGCATACCGAGAATTTCCCCTTGTCCATAAAAAATTCCTGTTATTATAGTTATTACCATAATAATCTTTATTTCTATACCCATTTTGTCTTGGAAGGTGTCCATCACTTCATTTGAATGTCCAGTCGATACCTCCTTTTTGGTTTCCCCATCTATATACCTGATGTTTTTCATATTGGTCCGTATCCCTTTTTAATTTCTTACATTTTCTATCAAAATGTTTTTTACAGTTCTTGTCAACCCACTCATACTGTTTATGAAAAAAACTTTCCCATTTGGTAAATAATAGGTCATTAGTAATGGTCTCATTTAAATGCTCAATTTCAGCCATTAATCCACATGACTTTTTATCATTACATTTAATTATAAATTCTATGAAGCTGAGACCAAAGTTGTCAAATAACATATTACATTCCTGAATGTTGCATTCATCCAAGTCAACTCCCATGGGCTGTTTAAAAAATGTAAGGGCCATGGGTACAATTTTTAAGTCAAGACATCGTTTTAAATACATGTTGTCTAACTGTAAGCTTTTGACCAAACCTAACTTTTTGCCAAAGTCATAAATGAGAACTTTTAAAGTCTTATTGCCCCCTTTGGCTCTGGTAAAATGAGTCTCAGTCTTGGATTTATAGCTGCAATTGTCAAAGTCAAAATTGCATTTAAAAAATGAGTCAAAACCTTGCCATTTGTAACTCTCTTTTCCTTCATTACAAGTGTTAAATGCCTGAGGGTTAACAGTACATGTAAGCGCAGACTGTCCGACCACTGAGTATGTTTTTTTGGGGACCGTCCGATTAGGCTTAGCTCCAGAAATATTATACTCGCCCTCCGATCCAGGGTCGTCCCTCCGTCCAAAACCAGCATTAAAATGAAGGCTGGCAACTCCAGTGGATCCATGAGAGGGTCCGGTAATCTGTGTATCACCATCACACTGTCTGTAAGGTATAGAATTCGAACCTTTACTTCCACTTAATATACACGTTGATGTCATCTGTATTCCGTCATTTTTCCTCTCAGGCTGGCTGATAACTTCTATCAGCCGTGTCAGCTCACCTTTAATTATTGCCATCTCGGACTGCATCTTTTGAATCTCGTCCCTCCTCCTGGGCGAGAAAATGGATGGGAGTTCTTCTAAAGAATCCATTACCCCTGTCGGTAACAAGTAAAAAGTACAAAATTCTGTGGTAGCAACCAAGTAAAAGTGATATACAGAAATCCGCTGAAAGGGGTGTCCGGATCCAAGAATGTCCACCAAAAACTTTAAATTTTTAAAAGTTCATTTTAATAACCATAAAAACTACAATTAGTTAAGCGCTTTCATCTATGTTGTAGACTTCATCAGAACACTAAAATGTACACCATCCTAGTTTAAATACAGTTGTGAACCAATCACCTCCATGAACTAATCAAACAATACATAATCTTGTTATACACATGACTTAAAGTGCACAGTGCCGTTAGTAAAATAATAATTTAATCCTTTTACTATAAAAATGAGTTTTATATATATATATATATATATATATATATATATATATATATATATATATATATATATATATATACATATATATATATATATATATATATGTATGCATAAGGTACCTTAATGCAGAATAAAAATCGCAATACATTTAATCCCTTTTTGTGAATATAAGTAAAAAGATAATATTGTTAAAAACAAGTATTAAAACAATAATTATTGAAATATATATTATATGATATATAATATATACCATCCATAAGGGGTCGTGTACTTCCCCTAACATTAATTAAGATTACACTTTTAGTTCCAGAATGGGCTTGATGGATATACCATCATTTATACCTGGATATACTGTTGAATTCAATAAAATTTGCCATCTAGTTTCTCTTTCATTTAGTCTTTTCCCCACCATAGTATGATCTTGGAGTTGGTATATATATATATATATATATATATATATATATATATATATATATATATATATATATATATATATATATATATTAGGGGGTGGGGCACCCCCCCCCCACTTGGGTGGGTTTGATATACTGCAGTTTGTGTTCCAATGTGATGTTAGCCAGGTGATTACTTTCCCTGGTGAATTTGTTTTTCGATTGCTTCGTTCATGGAAATTCAGTTTGCAATTCAGGTAAAATTCCTGAGGGATTGCTTCTCGGTAAGGACAGAAACACAGCTAGGATGTGAGTTAAGGATAACCTTCTCAACAATATCCAGTCTGAACAAACGTGTTTTGCTCCCCGAAACAGGTTTGCACAGCAGGCCTACAATACAGCACATGCAACAACCAGAAACATTACAGAGCATGCACTTGGTGTACTGAAAGCTAGGTTAAGATGACAAAACACATCTGGGGGTGCACTGCAATACAAGCCTGAGAAGACAGCAAACATGCTAACCTGAGCATGTGATGGTCTTCTAGCTGCAGGTGTAGGTGAACTACACCAAGAACTACAAATTTCTGAACAAGACATCCCACAGGTATCAGAGGAGGAGCAAGAGGACATAGGAGCCAGAAGTCACAGGCATAGCCAATGTAGAGTGTGACTACAAGTGCAGGCCCAGAATACATGGCAGCATGTGATCCAAACCATTGAGTCATGACAAGCCATGTGTACATGAGTACACAAGTGGAACACTGATGTTCAGGTGCTGCCCCACCACAGCAACACACACTGCATCTAATGGGAACTACCCAGTAGATGTACACACTGAGTATCACAGATAACATGAACATAACATATTCCAACATGAACATATACAAATGTGTCAGAAAAAAGTATCAGCTCAGGGCACAACCAACACAAGTATGCATACACACTCAGTTTGCTATATCACTGTATGGTATCATTGTATGATAAACAGTAAGGGACATGCATCATTGCTGCACTTACATCTATTTACAATATCATAACACGAAAAAAGAGAAATCATGCAGACATTTTTATTTCAGAAACACATATCATAGTACAGTAGTATTGAAATAATATGAGTCAGCTATGTGACTACACTGTTGGACTCACTCTAGTGCAGTCTTGGTCAATCTCACTGACACCACACCCCATGGTCTGCCCTGTCACAACCATATACAGACACATCCTGCCCTGGTTGCTCCACAGTGGAGATGGATGGTGATACAACATCATGATGAGATGAAGGAGCATGACTGCAAAGTGAAGGTTTTGTGATTGGTGGGACCTCAGCAGATGTGCCAGCAGTTCACATCTGTGCAGGTTGGACCACAGACAGAGATTCTCAATGGCCATTGGTGGTTCTGTGGACAGGTGGCCTGCCTCTCACATGTTGCAATCTGCTGTGTATAGTTATGGAATGCAAAATACTGCTTCTAGTACGACTCTGCTGCAGTACCACAGAGGCCAGGATTTCCACTGACCATGCCACAGCTAGCAGACTCTCATTCTGTGCAGCCAATGCAGCCATAATCTCAGCATGTCTGTGATCTTGTCATTCATACATGTCAAGAATCTCAATGGCAACACTCAGATCTGCTCTGAGTTACAGCACAATGGCACTAAATATACAGAACCAACTGATATTGCCAACATCCTGGCAGATAGGTTCAGTGCTAACTTTACCCCCCCCCCCCTCACCCCCTAAAGGGCCCATCTCTGTACAGGAAGAATGCAAAGTTCCTGTAATCACGGCTGCACAGGTAAAAACCACACTCTCCTAAGCCAAGAACACAGCATCCATGGGACCTGAAAACATCCCAGGCTGTGTTCTACACCAGCTACAGAATGAACTGGCACCCCACCTAAGCACCATGTTCAATCAAAGCCTGACCTCAGGATTTTTTCCCACTGAATGGTGCACAGCAATGATTATCCCACTCCACAAAGGGGGAGCCACCACAAACCCTGGGAACTACCGCCCCATTAGCCTGACGAGCCTGGTCTGCAAGGCTATGGAACGTATCATGGAACTTATAAATAATGATATTGGTCATCTCCAAACTCTGGACCCCACCCAGTTCGGGTTTGTAAAAGGCAGAGCATGTCTCCTAAATGTGATAGACTTCTTTGAAGTAGTCACCAATGCTGTGGATGAGGGTAAGGTGGTTCACACAGCCTATCTAGATCTCGCCAAGGCTTTCAACACCATACCCCACTCTGGAATTATAGATAAACTCACTAAACTAGGTATAAATCCCTATGTCACAAGATGGGTTGCCAACTGGCTCACTGAAAGAACCCACACTGTGAAAGTAGCATACTCCAAATCTGACTTCAGACCAGTGACAAGTGGAGTACCACAGGGTTCAGTCCTGGGTCCTCTCCTGTTTGGTATCTACTTCTCTAAAGTACAGGCTAACACAGAAGGTCTTTGGCTAATGAAATTTGCAGATGACTGCAAACTAGGAGCCATAACTGAAACTCCAAATGATGCGGACATCCTACAAAAGGGCCTCACTGAGACAGATGTCTGGTGCCAAAGTCATAGCCTCAAGCTCAATGCCAAAAAGTGCATTGTCATCCCTTTTGGTAAAGACTCTGTACCCATGAACTACCACATAGGCGGTAGTCTACTTAACACCAAAAGTGTGATAAGAGACATTTGTGGACAGTAGTCTCTCCTTTGATAATCACATCACCACATTAGTCAGGAAATCCTTCTACATGGCACACCTCATCACGAAAGGTTTCTCATTCGGGAAAAAAGAGATCACTGTTCCCCTCTACTTGTCACTCATTAAACCCATTATAGAATACAGTGCTCCTTTTAGTATGCACCTCACAAGACATCTACAACAACTGGAAGGGCCACAGAAATACCTCACAAAGAGGATTACTGGGCTCAAACAGATGCCCTATGCAGACCGCCTCAAAAAACTCTAGCTTTACTCCGTCGCATATCACCTACTCAGAGGCGATCTCTGCCTAAAATACAAAGCTATGTCAAACCCAGAGCTGTTGGACATGCTCCACTTAAAGAAATCCCAATCCCTCCGAGCTACATGCTCTAGGGACTTAAACCTTGTCACCACAATAAACAGAACATGTTGGAGGGATAGATTCCTGTCCCAGAGACTTCCCATACTCTGGAACAAACTACTTATATATATCAAACAAAGGTCCTCATTAGCACCCTTCAAGAAAAATCTTGATGATTGGATGGGAGATAGGAAATTCACCCCGAGGATCACTTCTATGGCTCTGATCGACGTGCACAGGAAAATAATTTTCTTGGGTGGTGAAAGCCAGGGTACCTTTTTGGCTAGGCTTATATAGGCCCTAGGGCCAATAGCTTAGTACCTACCTATGAACCTATAAACATGTAGCTGGTGTGCCACATGATCTGTGGCATGGAAAGTGCAATGCCATAGCTGTGACTGTTCATTTGCCTGCAGCAGGAGACGAACACCCTCTGACACCTGGCCATATACAACATCCACTCCCTTACATTTACGGTGATGCCCTATGCCTGGTTGTTGTGTGGATCGGCCAGCAACAGTGCTCCCAACTATGGTGTGTTGATCAACGGCCTCACCCTTTTCAACATCTACTCTGTCATCATCCTCTGAATGCATCGACAAGTGAACCTCCACATCTAAGGATACATTTGATGCAACATCAGTGTCAACCTCATGGATGGCCTCTCCAAACAACTCAAGGTCCTCTGACCATACTACCAGGCTGAAACACATTATGAACAATATAATGAACACTGGATGGGCTGCTGGATGATAAAGACAGTTGATGTGCTACAAGATACAAAGACACAGATCAGGACAATGTGCCTACAGCACATGATGAATATAAAAGACAGTCATCATATATATTTCACTGCAATGTTACAAATATTTATGGCTTCACTTGCAGTCTACTGTATGTATGTTTCCCAGAATGTGCATAGCTTAACTATATAATCTATTAACGTAACCAACATACATGATATATGTGATGCATAAAAACATATATACACACATGGCAAAGACTCATGGGATGACACCTGGCAAAGAATCATGGGATGTTGTTGTTCCACTGTGCTGAACTTCAACTAGCATAGGGAAAAAAAGAAATTATGGAGCACATCATTCAAAATATTAACCAGGTCAACACAGTTAAAACATACAGAATGTGTAACATACTCATAACACTCATTTATGCACTTGAGGACAGCTGTTGTGTTGAGGTTGTGGTTTGTACTGTAACACCTGCAGTAGGATAGTAAAGAGAAAGACAGCACAATCATGTAGTTATCAAAACTAATACTGACAACATTGCATGTACAACACAGTAATATGGGCTGCAAATACTCATGTGATGGACATTGCAACTGTACACCAGAAAGGCCTGTATTGACAAATATTGACAAAGATTTGCGATAGGGGAATGCAATACAAAACTGAAGACACATGGGATGAAACTAAGCACAAATAAGACAGTGGTAATAGCAGCAAATCGGGTAAATCAGAAGACGTTGAGACTTGCAATAGAAGGGAAGATAGTGGAATAGATTAATAGCATCAATTATCTGTGAGGGGAGGTTGAGGAGAAGGGATGTCTGAATGAAGAGGTCACAGCTAAAATCAGAGAGGCTTCAGCCAACTGGCACAGAGTCTCAGGTATAGTGAATGACAGAAGAATGCCAAAGTAGCTGAAACGTAAGGTGTACAAGACAGTGGGTGGACCAGTACTACTGTATGGTACAGAAATCAGGGCAGTAAAGGCAGACCAGATGAGGAAACTACAGGTAATTTAAACTGAAGTGCCTGAGAAGGGTGGAAGGATTGGGTCTATATCATATATTCGAAATTCCAAAATATAGAACACCATAAGCTAGAACTTGAAATTTAGAAATATGGTAACATAGAATACTCAGAATAGCAAATTTTTTCCCAGGTAAAACATTTGCTATTCCGAGAAACATACACACAACACAATCTCACAAAAATAAATAAACCACACACATACACTTAACAAAACCCTACTTCTAACCCTACACTAAACCGTACATACATTCCTATGTATCCACTAACCTTAACCCGCACCCTAACCCTAAGGTCGTAACTATTGCATACTTACCCTACGAAACTATACACAAACTAATTAATACACACACATACAGTTAACAAAACCCAATCCTACACTAAACCATACATACATTCCTAACTATCCACTTACCTTAACCCGCACCCTAACCCTAAGGTCCATAACTATCGCACACATACCCTACGAAACTATACACAAACAAACCAATTAATAAACACACATACAGTTAACAAAACCCAACCCTACACTACACCATACATACATTCTTACCTATCCACTTACCTTAACCCGCACCCTAACCCTAAGGTCCGTAACTATCGCACCACAGTGGAGGAAATAGTGAAGCCATGGAATGGCCCACCAAAATCTTGCCCTAGGTAAGAATTAGATATTCCGGGGCTTCACTATTTTCATCCTTCGATGTAGTGGGTTCGATATTATAACATTCGAAGTTTTACAACTTCGATGTTATAATATAGACCCGGTAGGATGCACACTATGCGACAGACAAAGAAGTTAGGACATAAAAGCAGAAACCAAAGTAGTGCCAATTGCAGAACAGGTCAAAGAGAACAGATTACGGTGGGTCAGACACGTATGCAGAAAAGCTGAAGACAATCTGGTGAAGAAGATTTGGGACAGACAGGAAGAAGGTAAGAGGAAGTGTGGACATCCAGCAAAGAGGTGCATGGATTGCGTGAGAGAAGATCTGTGGCAGTCAGGTATGGTTTCAAAGGCAGGAGTGCGGCATTGAATCAAGAGAGATGGTGACTGATGATGATGATGATGTCAGTCATCATGTGTGCTAAACATTCTTGAAAGCTCTGACAATGTCACCGTAACATACCTCTTTTTTTCTGCACTTGATAATGCGTGGCTTGCCCTTCCACTGAATGTACCTGTAGTGTTCAATTTTAGGGAAACAACAATATAACAGTAAACAGCAGTACCATTAAATGAGGTGTAGGCACTAACAATGTAGTGTACACAGCAGCAATATATAGAATCTACTGTTCCCTTCTGTAGGGCAGAAGTAGATGGACCTGTGAATATTAATGCAATACACATTAGAGCTGTAGTTCGCACTGCGCTGTCTGTAACTCAGATCTACCAATACATGCAATTATACTTGCATTATGCTTACTCTTGGTAGAAGTGTGATCATGGCTTAGCTCTGCTGCTGTAATTCAAACATATGAATACATAAATATGCATGCTGAAGCAGTATGTGGTGAATGTCAAAATACTCATCCATGTACTGAACGTGGCTACATACTTGTCTGTCCTGGAACCACAGCTTCAATCCCACCATCATGGATTTGGGTCTATATTAGAACATCGATGTTTCAAAACTTCGAATGTTCTAATATTGACCCCTATTCAGCGAAAGCTGAAAACATTGAACATACAGAACAGAGAATTTTTTTCCTAGGGAAAACATTTGCTGTTCCAAAACACATACACACAACACAAGCACACCAAACAAACAGCAATCCCTAAACCTAACTCACCTAACTCGCCCTAACCCTCACGTCCACACAACCGCACACATACCTAACCCACGCCCTAACCCTAACTCACCTAACCCGCCCTAACCCTCACATCCACACAATCACACACATACCTAACCCACACCCTAACCCTAACTAACCTAACCCGCACTCAGTCGCACACTTACTTGAACCCGACCTGTAACTTTCCACCACAGTGCTGAAAATACCGAAGTAACAGAAACGGACAACCAAATTCTTTCCCTAGGAAAAAATTTGGTTTTCTGTTGCTTCAATATTTTCAGCTTTCGCTGAATAGGGGACGATATTAGAACATTTGAAGTTTTGAAACTTTGATGTTCTAATACAGACCTATGGATTCAGCGCACCCCTCTTGCTGTATGCAGTAATGATAAAAAATTGTGATGTCATTGGGGAGGCATTGGAGTTCTACCACCGGTGGCATCCCTCAACCTCTCATAGCATTTCACTCTATTAGTTGCATGAAGAACCATGCCCGTGCAGCGATGTCTACAGGCCTAATGGGATCAGTTGTGACCTCCAACTGCATTGATCATGTTGGTGATGTCCATCCAGATTTTATTTCTCCATACAGCATCCCCAGAGCAGCCTAGGAGTCTCCTTTCATGTTGAGGGAGACCATCAATTATGATGTCATTTTCCTGAGGGAAAAGTTGTCACTCCTAAGATGACTGGCCATCTGGAAAGCATAGATATGCACATGAAAAGAAGCATGTATGAGCACATTTATGCATTTGATTCTGTAGACAGCATATGATAAAATAAACACTATGCAGTGCTGTGCAAAGCATACATCTGTATAACACTGTCTGTGAGAAATACTAACATGACATGTGTAAAGTATCAACAATGGCTTCATACATCTGTAAAATCAACATAACTTTTAAAATCTGTACAGTTTGTGGCTGGAATTAGAATCCAAAGATTACAGAGGTCCAAAGACAACAGCATCATGCCAGCACAGATTGCTTGCATTTCACATTACTTCACTTAATTAAATAACTTATGGAAAGCATCAGAATACCCTAAGATCCGTAAGTAGTTCAGATCCATAGTAACGTGATAACACCTTTGTTAAGAAGCATAATTGAAGTAATATCCATAACAGCAACAGCACACATCATAACACTGTTTTAGGAAACATGATTTAAGAAATATCCATAATATCAACATCACATACTAGATATGGACACTGTAGTAATTTGTAGGTTTCTGTAGTTAGACCACAGAGTGTAAGGACTTACCAGTATAAATTGTGGATAATCCATAAATCCTCTTCTATACTCTATCACTTGCAGTGGAAGTCTAACTATACAACTGTGTATGGGACTGAACAAAAATATTTAGAACGATACCTGTATGCATATATTTCCAGAAAACACAACTCCAGGAACTTTTAACAGCCTCTGTTAAAATTAACATTTTGATTAAATATGACTTTAAATATGTACCTTTTGAAATGATTAACTTAACAAATGTACTAATTACCACTACAAAAATTCCACCAGTTGCCAATGCACCTGTCACTCAGACTTGCAGAATCAAAGTACACCTTGTCTGCACACAGCTTTAAGTACCATTTGTCTTCTTTCAGCTTTTTCCCGGTTAGGGGTTGCCACAGCGGATCATCTGTCCGCTCATGATTGGCAGTGGAGTTTTACAGTGTCGAGTTGCCAGCCCGGCGCCCAACCTTCCACAGAAGGCACAAACACACGCACACAAACTCACACCTAGGGCCAATTTAGAGTGTCCAATCCACCTACTGCATGTCTATGGGATGTAGGAGGAAACCGGAGCACCCAGAGGAAACCCACGTGACCACAGAGAGGACATGCAGACTCTGCACAGAAGGCACCCCAGCCTCACACTGTGGCCGACCTGCTGCACCACCGTGGCCACCCATACATAATTAATGAGGTTAATTAAAATTCAAGTTCTTTCAATCCCATTCATGCAGATCCATGTAAATTGCAGTTATGCACTGAAAGAACTAGGTGTACCACTTAAACACCAATAGGTATCAATAAATGGTATCATGTGTCCCAAGAGCATGTTATCTTCCAGTAATCTTAGAACATGATACCAGCACCACTTCAAATACTGATTTTGATTCATTCACTGATCAGATCATTGCTAACTGCAAACTGAGTAGTACTCCAGTGAGTATTTCTGTGTTTTTCTGTTTTTCAGATATCTACTAATTGAAAATCATGATTGTGACGTCGAGGAGGCTGCGACATGTCCATGTACCCAACTGGACCAATGAAGAGACAACACAGATGTTGCCCATATATGCCGGCCTAGGAACGTCACTATAACTGATGTGTGGAGCTGAATGGTTAGCGGCATCAATGGATGATGGGGATCTACTGCACAGGAGTGCAAGTTCATCACCTCTGTGATGACCTGCATCTGAGGGATGCAGCCGAGCTTCGAAGGTGGGTTAACTAGGTGCAGAGACAGCCACAGCTCAAAGATCCCTAATAAGTACCAAAATTCTACATATTTCATTGTATTCCTATGGATTTTAGAGATATTTCTTTGACATATATATATATATATATATATATATATATGTGTGTGTGTGTGTGTGTGTGTGTGTGTGTGTGTGTGTATATATATATATATATATATATATATGTATATACATATATATATATATATGTATATATATATATATATATATATATATATATATATATATATATCATATACATTTTTATAACCATGTTTTAGCTGCTGTGAGAATTAGCTTGCGGGAATAACTCAGTGGGCTTTTTACTTACTGCCCTCTTGACTATAGGTTTGATACCCATGTTGTTACTTTATTTAATAATTAAATAATAACCTTAACTGTGTCCTTTGAAGATGTATACATATTTTATAACATCTAACTACATAATTTCACATAGCCACTGTTCTTGTGCATTACTAATGCCTATAGTGCCTAGGCCATGGATGACTGGCATGTCCTAGTTTTCCACTATAGTCCCACTATTTGACCCATATATATCATATAGATTTTTTATAACCATGTTTTAGCTACTGTAGGAATTAGCTTGTGGGGATAATTCAGTGGACTTTTTACTTACTGCCCTCTTGACTATGGGTTTGATAACCATGCTGTTATTTTATTTAATAATTGAATACTAAGCATAACTATGCTCTTTGAAGATGTACATATATTTTACAACATCTAACTACATAATTTCACATAGCTACTGTCCTTGTGTATCACTCATGCCTATAGCACCTAGGCCGCAGATGACTGCGCATTTCATAGTTTTCCATTACAGTCCCACCGTATCACTTACTGGAACATTACGAGGTGGAAGAAAAACATGTATATAACTTACTTACATCAGACTTCCTATATAAGTATACAACCATGTTTATTTAATGTAAAAATGAATACCCGCACCATTGGTCAAACATATTTTGTGAAGTATGTGTTGATAACTGCTATGTCTTCACTGTGAGAGGTGTTAAAATTATATGCATTTCCCGTATTCTGCCATTCATCGCAGGATTTCTAAGAAACACCTGCTGTACCTGTTGTCTACAATGACAGCCTAGTTGAATGTTAGCTCAGCCCATAAAGCAACTGGCTAGCATGTGCACATTTTGACATGTTGTGGGTTCCAAACCACATAGGGAAACCTGTTACATTGGTTAAATTCACCCATATATATTTTTTTTTAAATCCATATTACAATAGTTTATATTAAGGTTTATGTTGTGCATAGTAATGACTCACTGATCTAGTCTTTCCATGAATAATGCCATAATCCGTAATGGCCTGATAACATCAGTTGTTGAACAACAGCGTTTGAAGGACATTACCTCTTTGTTTAACAGTAATTATGCTGAGTGTTAACTCAGCTTGTAAGAATACAGGCCAGCATGTCTACATTTTGTGTGCTGTGTGTTCAAGTCTTGAAGTGGGACACATGTATCTTTAACTATTATACTGATTTTATATAACCATAGCATTCTTTTACCAAAGCATTTTACATTTATTGATATTAACGTATATTTTGAGCATTCTTGAGAACACTTTTGTTATTGATCAAATTCCTACTGATGTATCCATAATATTCCACTAACATCAGCTATTTAACAGTGAGGGCAGTATATCTTGATAAATCATATTATACGTCTGAGAAATTTTTTAGGTTAATATCGCATACTTTGTAAAATGCTATGAAGGACTGTTTTGTCATGAAATACTGAAGTCAGTTGTTGAACAGAATCAATCTCTAAGTTTTGAGGGACGTGATAGGCACACTAACAGCTGCAATGAATTAAAGAGAAGATGTATGTATTTAACTAGTGATGTGCAATTTCACAAGGAATAATGCAGCTCACACACTCCTTTCTGTGTCTATAATGTACAGCAACAGGTATGGTTCTGATCACAGAAGCTGGATGTTACATTACATTATCAGACTGTCTGAGAAATGGACTATCTCAGTTACTGGTAATTTTTAGGAATGCAGTGCTGACATGACTGTAATTTAAAAACGGTTTAACTACACAAGCAGCATATGTTCATTGTTTGCAATCCTAAATTAAGATCATTCTTAGTAGACCATCCCCCATCAGGACGATGTCATAATATTAACTCATTCACTGCTTGGAAATCATGCTTTTACAGTTAAAATGTGTTAGGTAGTCAGATAATCGGAATTGCTTAGATATGGTAAGGCCTTGCTGTGTCCAATTATGGCGGCTGCCAAAAAGCAATTACTAGAAAATGGAAATCAAAATCTATACCAACTATATTTGAAGTAGGGAATAAAGTAACAGAGATAAAACAACTGGAATTGAGATCTTTAAAAAGGGTAGGAGCAAACTAAACAGGAAAAATAGGAATTGTGGGAGCAATACATACAGGGGAGGAATGAGGTTTACAAGAAGGCAGGACTTAAATGAGCTATGTAATGTTTGACTAAAAATGACTGGGTAGACTATAGGTGATGTATAATGTTTGTAACTGGGTGTGTGTCAGTATGGTTTGTGATGTAAAATGCTTGCAACTATGATTGTGTCAGTGTGGTTTGTTTTCATTTATATACAAAAAAACAAGCAATCTCTGTGGTATCCCGAAGTCTCAAAACAACCCACTAAACAAGTATAGTGGGTCCAAAAACAAAACAGTGTAAGAAACTTCTCTGTGTGGAAGATTTTCAGTCCATATATCTCTAGTTAATCACTGTATATTAATCAGATCATACAATAGTAGTAGAAGCAGCGAACTTAAACTCGTCTTAAGTAAAAATAAATAAATAAATAATAAAAAATATATAATTGTACAGAATTACTAAGTATTCAAAATACCAAGCAAGGCAGGCAGCCTGTTTCCAGTCAAAAATCCTTTATTAAGTACACAGACAAGCGATCCAAGTAAAATAAAAATAGAGTAATAGTTTCCTCACAAGCTTTCTAAATATATATATACTTTTTATCAGGCAAGGGAGTGGTTTATTGTGCTGTAAAACAAACCCCGGGATTCATGAACCTTGCGCCAGGCGCCAGCATAGCGTCGGCGTTATAACGCCAAATATGGCTGCTTAGCGATTCAGGTATGAATGAATTCCACGTGCACTACCGGCGTGCGCCGGACCGTCCCGCCTGGCGTAGGTATGCAAAACACACTGTGTGCGGTATTGCACCATGCAAATGAGGGCAAATAGCGATCCACTAAGTGGCGCAGGCGTAGCGTAAGGGCACGGCAATGTAAACCAAAAAAAACGGTTTACATTTACCCAAACATACCGGAGGAGTAACGGAAGGCTGTCAAAGTCAGGTATCATATAGATGCAATATGCCAATGTGGAAAGGCACCGAGAATGTCCAAAGAAAATATGCACAAAATGTAAAATATGACATAAATGGCACGTACGTAGAAAGAACAGCAGACCCCCGGGATGTGTGCACAGAAGTTGTAAAGCAATGAAATAATATGATAATGTCCGAAAAGAGCATTATAACACAAATCAGCTGCACAGCCACCACACACCATAGTATGTATGTAAAGCTGCAACCCCAGCGCAATGGTTGTCAAGGAGTGGAGGCGGTGTCCGGCGCCGTAACCAGGTATTAGTAGTCAATTCCATGCAAATGAGGCAGATAATAGTGAATCGCAAAAACGCGCCAGCGTAAGGATGGAGCAAACGGCGAGCGGTAC
>NC_056750.1:234845958-234848458 GCF_019279795.1 Protopterus annectens
TGGGATATGTTGCTATGCACATGTTTGCCTGTGTTTGGGGTATCTTGCTTCCTTACTGTTGTTATGTCGGCACAGCTACCCGGCTATGTACTGTCACTACTGCTTGTGACCATTTTGGTTGGCACCTTTTCCAATGCCCATAGTGGGGCATGTTATGTGGACACTTCGATATTTGCAGGACTACACATACCCACGGCTAGTGCAGTACACAGAACTTCACTTGTTTGCCATACTATGAGCCTATTCTGTTAGCGTTTGGGTTCCTTATTTATTTTCTTATGCCATGTCTGTGTTCCATACCGTAATGTATATGTTTTATGCTACTATTTACATGTATATTGCGGGAATTTGCGTGGCAGGGGATCGCAGGTCATTTTCCATTTTTACGATTGTTGCAGGGACACGTTTGTCCAATCAGGGACTGTCCATGGCACTTTGGGACAGCAGGTAACCCTGGTGACCATGCCCATGTCGCTGCTGGGGTTTCCACCTTTTCCATTTTCCGATCTGGGATATTTCCGGGACTCACATCTGCCTTTACAGGCCGACACATACAAACGGTCACTATATAGCATAGAAATTCACTTGTTTGCCTAAATAATTTGCTTATTATTGTGGCAATTTCCTTGCTTATTCTGTTTATTGTGTCATTTCGGTATTTCTGTTACAGAAATAACCAATTCATGCTACCATTACATTACATATGGGATATCATTGTGTCCTACATTCGTAGCACATCAGCCATTTCTAATACGTTGTTTGGGAGACAACTGTCCATGGAGTGACTGCCCCAAACACAGTGGGACAGGTGGTGACCTTAGTCGCTGCTCCTATGTCGGTGCGGCGCGCTGACATGCGGCTGTACACCTTCTCTGAGTGTCGACACTGACAGTGCATTGCGGGACGGCGGCGGTCTTATGCGTATCCTTTGCTCCTTGAACGGGTACACTTATGCCTTGGTGGCTTCTATTTGCTTCTCCGTTGATTTGGAGCGGGACTATGTTGCGTACTCTTCGTGCGTTTCATTCTGCACGGGACCTGGCTGCTGCCATTACTATTGTGGGCGGACCGTGGCTGTCAGCACATTAGGTTGCTCACCTCCTGCCGGCTTAGACACGCCTCCGGACGCATCCTACCTGGGCTCGCTCACGTACACTACGCACGTGTCTGTGATTCCGGTGCACTCTCATTAATATGTATATGGCGCTACTGCGCCGGGTATTCCATGCACCGCCGGCGCAGGCCTTACGCCGGCCTTGCGCCGAGCTTCATGAATCCCGGGGAAAGTGTTATTGGTACACATGTTAAATTCACATTTCTTCCCCATCAGTGTGACATTCGAGCTGGTCCTGCCCTACTTAGTAGCTGTCATAATAATAAAACCCTTATGTACTTTAAATAAAATTTATAATGATGTGGTACCTCTTATTTAACCAGATTATTAAGTAGATTATTAAGTTTGTGATTTTATCCAAGACAGTATACCACATGGCTGGAAATATATCAACCTTAGTCCATTTGGCAATCAAAAAATATATATAAATATATACATCTACACTTTGCATGTAAAAAATCAATTGTAAAAAATCATATTCTATTTTCATAACCTATTGCTAACAAAGATCACTTTCGTCCTTCTAGACTTCTTCAGGTCTGTGTACAAGAACCCTAAAAACTATCTATAAAAATATTATTGTATAATTAGTTACTATTGTTATAACACATCATTTTGAATAAAGTGGAAAAAAGAGAACCAGAAAAAGAAAAAATAATAAGAAAAAAATGTATGATGATAGAAACAAAATATACACTTAAATTACAACTGATTTAAAATCCTCGCACAAAACCAGACAGAGGCACAATACAGGACCACCAGGAGGCTGCCCCCCCCCAACATCTCATTCTCCACCATCCCAATCCCCTCTGGCTATCAACACTCCACAGAAGCCTTTGATATCACAGAAGGATCAAGATAGGAACATAAGCCACAGAGGCAACCAGAATCGACAGAGAGTTCTACAGGCTGAATTACAGGACTGCCAGGACAACCGGGACCACAGACAATCCCGCTACCAGGAGCAGCAGCACCTTCACGGAGACCAGTTTCTTTAGGAAAACCAATATAGACAGCACAGACATCAACCACCATACCAGTACCAAAGCCAGCACCAGTACCAGAACAAGAACAACGACCACCATCAGAGCCCCAGAGCTTGTCCCTCTTACCAGGTTCCCCCTACCACAGCCACAGCGAGGAATACTGCTACAACCCACTGAGATTCCAGAAAGCAGAGGAGGAATTCCAGAGGTCTCAGACTCTATCCATGAACCCCATGGGAGACAGGAGAACCAAACAGTGGACAGGGGTGAGGGAAATACAATACCTGGGCAATCCTGACTGGAACCCCAACCACAACCCAGGTCCCAGGCTCAGACAGAGGAACCAGCTACAATAACAGGTACAATAACAACAATAACAGGTGCCACAGTAACAGGTGCT